>NC_042615.1:605636479-605927098 GCF_901001135.1 Rhinatrema bivittatum
ATCTGGGTCCATCCTTAGACCAGACTAGAGATAATATACCTCAGGAAGGGCAGTGCCATTTGCTCAAAGGAGCACTTCTCCAGTTTCACTTATAGGCGGTTATCTCTCAGTCGCTTCAGGATGATTTTGATGTGCTCCCTATGACCTAGATTTATCAAAATGCGGAACTATCACATGCGATAGCAAAAGGGGTGTGGTTTATGCAAATATTCACCTTATTGCAATAACATTATCAGACAATGCAACAGGAGCCAGACCTGTTGTATTTCCCCACTGATATGAGAGAGAGAGAGAGAGAGTGAGCACCTGGTCACAATATCCTCTCCCTAGACAGGTATTTGTATCCCTATGGTAGGCCCACCTAGTAACTCAAGGTGAGGTTTAGGTATCAGTGTAGGGGGTTAGGGGCCCCTTTGACATTCAATGATAGATGTACTAACAGAACAGTGTCTCTTGTGAACATTTGATGACCCTCAGAATGAGGAAACTCACCCCAAGATGAGATTTGGGCAATGTTCTCTCCACCTAGCTTGATGGACTCTCTACCTGGGTAACATCAAGCTAGGTGGAGAGAACATTGCCCAAATCTCATCTTGGAGTGAGTTTCCACACTCTGAAGGGTCATCAAATGTTCACAAGAGACCACTGTTCTGTTTGTACGTCTAACATTGAATGTCAAAGGGGCCCCTAACCCCTTATACTGATACCTAAACCTCACCTCGAGTTATTAGGTGGGCCTCCCATAGAGATATAAATACAATTCATCTAAATAGGCCTTGTAGGAGACATCACACAAGGTGATAAAACCTTGCCTAACACAATTCAAAAAGGTGTTGTTAAAACTGGTGGTAAGTCTGTGCAATAGCTCTTCACAGACAGGCAAACCCAGCCTGCCCCTAACTCCTCCTATTTGCTATTGCATGCATTAATGGGGCTTTATGCATGCAAAAAAGCCTTAGTGCATTTTGATAAATGACCCCCTATATTTGGTAAGAGAACAGGAATACATAAGGATGATGTCTAGGTATACTAGTATGCAGGACTGTAAGAGAGACCTATAAATTTCATTCACCATATGCTGAAACATTGAAGGGGCATTGCAGAGTCCAAAAGGCATGACTAAATACTCATAATGGCCAATTCGGGTATTGAATATGGTCTTCCATTTGTCTGCTTCATGGATCCATATAAGATTATACATGCCTCAGAGATCCAACTTCTTGAAACCAATCGAACATTTCTGAAATGAAGGGTAATGGGTACCGGTTCTTTTAAATAATGGTGTTGAGACCACGATAGTCAACGCAGGGCCATAGGGACCCATCCTTCTTGCCCATGAAGAGGAATCCAGCCCCCACTGGGGATGTGGAGGGCCTGATGAGTCCACATTTTAGGTTCTCCTTTAAATAATCTAACATGGACTGCATTTCTGGGACAGAAAAAAGAGTAGACCTTGCCACAAAAAGGTACCTGGCCGGGGAGAAAATCAGTGATGCAATTGTAGAACAGGTGTGGCAGTAGGTTCTCAGCTTGTTTTTTACTGAACATGTCTGTATAGGCCATGTATGCCCATGGGAGCTCAGGCAGTACTGGAAGCTTGGCAAGGTGATTATTTGTGGTGGTGGCACTGGTTGCAGACACTTCTGGAAGTACATGGGTCCCCACTGGGAGATCTAGGACAACCCTAATATAATGGAGTTCAAGGACTTGAGTACAAAGATGGAGATCTGCTCCAGGTTCATTGTTCTTGTCTATAGGATCAGGAGCAATGAACCTGGAGCTCTCTGGGTAATGGTTCTCCCTACATCAAGGAGATTGTGATGGAGGGGAACCAGTCAGACAAATGGGTTGTATCTCTGTACCAGGTCTTCCTTAATAAAGTTCCCAGCTGCTTTGGTGTCCAGGAAGGCCTCAGAATCAATTTCCAAGGTGCCACTTTTCAGTAATAGTGGAACCAACATTAGCATAGAGGGAGGGGTTATGAGTGATCTCTGGAACAAGAGAGCCAGTTTCACATGTCTACGAGAGGAGTCCCTCTCCTGGGCCTGTTCCTCGATGGAAAAGGTTATGAGATCATCCAACCCCTTACGTACATCCCTGCCGGCCAGCTCATCTTTAATACAGTCGGCAAGTCACGGCCAGAAGATGGCTACCAGACTTTCTTGATTTCAATGTAGCTCAGATACAAGGGTTTGGAAATCTATGGCATTTTCACCCACTGTCATATTTCCCTGATGAAGATGAAACATACTAGCCATGGATGGAGATCATCCAGATTTGTCAAACACCTTGCATAGGAGGGAAGCCAGGGCTATATTTAGACTGGAGAGTAGAGAGAGAATGAAATTCACTTTTCTACAATCGCTGGGAAAATTGGCCACTTGCAGCTCAAAGTACATAATGCATAGACTTGTGTCCTGAGTGAGTTGCTTCTGCTGCTGCTGCACTCGATAGGCTAGACCTTGGTGTAACTGAGGCAATGGAATGTCAGTTGAATACATGAATTCAGCAATCTGTTACGGAGTATGAGTCCTTGGGCAATGGAAGATTTGAAACTACCCAGCTCCAGAGACATGGGCTGGGTCCATGCTGGCAGCAGGAAGACACACCACTAACTGAGTTGAGACAGAAGAGACTTCACCTATAACAATCTTTCTCCTGCAGGTTGAGCCCTTGGGTTCTGAGGACAGCAGAATTTAGGATAAGATCCACGGTTGGAAAGCAGTTCAAAAGTCAGGACAGGCAGTGGTACAGCGAGGACAGAATTCAAGTAGAGGGTCCTGGCAGGTGGGAGTCAAGGACAGAGTCCAGGCAGGTGGTCCTTGTCAACAACAAAAGGTCAGTCAGAGGGAATCAGGGAAGAAGTAGAAGACATGGAAGGGCAGGAGGCAAAGAGCAAAGGCAAGGCAGTAACTTGAACAAGACAAGGAACTGGAACGAGGTAAGGGACAAAAGCTGAAGAACTTGGTGCTGAAGCATTAGCTTACAGATCAGCTGGAGTTTAAATAGCCTAGTTGAAATAACATAATATTTCAGTGCCGCAAGAAGGTTTCCCATCGCAGGAGCTATTTGAAGACTTTTGACATATATGCGCATGCCTAAGGACCTAGTCCTCGGAGATGGAGGAAGCAGTATGGTAGCATCTGGGGCTGAAAATCCCTGGTTGCTAATGGGGGTCAAAACACCACCAGGCTCTGCCTGTTCGCCATCTGAAAAAAAATGATGCTGGACTGACACTTATCTACTTATGCCTCATACCAAATATCTACTTATGCTGCTTGCTGCTTATGTTCCATTCTAAATACCACAGTTTAGTAAACCACCATGGTATTTTTCCCCACTGGAGAAAATACCACAATTTAGCAATAAACCTCTTTGATTATAAGCCCTCTGGGGATCTGGAAATACTTGCAGTACCTGAACATATTCCACTTTTCTTTGAAGTGTCATGAAAAGCAAAAATCAAAATTCAAAATTATCATCTTAAGGTTTCTTCTGGAGATTTCTCTACTGGTAGAGTGATTGACCGAATGTAACTCCCCCTTTACTATATCTTGAATCAGATGACTTAGCATCAGATTATTACTCCTTGTCTCTTCTCATTTTACTCTTATGCACCTAAAGGCAACCTCCTTTCTCCTTTCCTGGATACCCGATGGTACTGATAGCACTACTCTCTTCTTCCTTACTTGCATTATTTTCCTTGGACACTGAGTGAAAATCCAAACTTTCTCTAAGATTTCTGCTTGGTGGTGCCAAATTCCTTGAGTTGAGAGAAACTGCTGAACAAAATTAAATGAATTCCAGTGTTCAAAAGTTGAGTAAGGGTAGAAAAACTTCTTTCAAAGTAACTCCCCTACTCAAAAAGGAATACTAAAAAAAGAATGTCTCTTAACTCTTCTCAAATCCAAATCCTACTGTACTAGGCTTAGAATTTCAAAAAGGAGAACACACTATAAGAAAAAGACAGAAAATATCTTTTATCTTTCTTTCAGCCATTGACACAATGTCAGCTATAATGATAGGTTTAACCTGATAATACACATTGTAATCTTCTCCCAGAGATTACAAACTTTTTCTTATTAGGTAGCACCCCAAATTACAGCTAGGTATAGTGTCAGTGAATGAGTCTAACAGCACACTTTGATTTCTCCTGTAAATTATATTTTTCTAATCTGTTTTTCACCTTAAGTTTTGAAGCAAGGAGCTTCAGAATCTCTACCTTCTTTCTCTGAGGTCCAAAAGAGGAAAACCTGAAGAACAAAATGGTGATTGTTCACAGTAATCTTAGTTTTACTTTCACCTAAAAATATAGAAGTCATGACATGCAGTTGCCAGCTGGGATAGGCTGGTTGAAAGTGTGTTTTCCTGTGATTGGTCCATCCCCATCTGACTCTACTCTGACTTGGATTATAAAAAAATTCATTGCTTTGTTGCTCTTACATATTTTAAAGGGACTTAATTGAATGAGACAAAAAAATATTCAGATTATTTTACAGAACATGCCCATTTGGCATAGATGCCCTAAATCAAACCAAAAATAGTCATATCCATTTTGTCTTTCCATTTGGATTGAAACAAATGCACAATTAAAAGCTTAGCTATCTATTTAGAGTAAATAAATAGGATTCCCATATTAGGTAGAAAACTAGTTGTATCATCAAAGGGCAGGGATCTAAGTAAAATATCTTATTATGCAGAGTTGATTCAAAATGCTCAGGGATCTTATAAGCCATCAGATCAAACTGAGGTATATGTTTAGATTGAGACACATTTAATATTTATTAGGATCACCATTCTCAACTCTGTTTCTCTTTCCTCTGTCATATATATATATATGACAGAGGACTAATTATATATTACACATCAAAAGAAATGCTCCTAGACTAATTATATATTACACATCAAAAGAAATGCTAATTATATATTACACATCAAAAGAAATGCTCCTAGACTTCTCAAATGTCCATAGGAAAGTAATATCCATCAAGAAATATGAATTCCTATAACAGAAAAATAGCTGAAGTGAAAGGGTAGGCATCAAGAATAGAATTACATAAATTTATTGAAGATATCACATCACATAAAGGGTTGGCAGTTTAATGCTAGAGGCAGTAAGATAAGGTCATATACTCTGTATAAAAATGTTCACAAGATTATATATAGACAAAATTTGATAGAAAGGGGTTAAGAAAAATCAACTGTTATATTCACAACTTTAATAGAATGAGGAGACTGTGAAAAAGGCAGGAAAAATCGCTTTTGAGAAAGGATATATTATTGCAGAATATCTTCATCCAAATATAAAAACAGGTTTAAAAGTAGAAATAATCTTTCTCAAACAAGAGATACTGGTACTGACTGTGAAAAGGTTTAAAATATAATCCTCTAACCTTGTCAGAGCTTCCAAAATGGAATCATTCCCCAGAGCAACTAGTTATCCAGGAGGATGAAATACTTTGAAGCAGGCACAGTACTGAAGTAGCAAGTTTTCTCCTTAAAAAAAGAAGAAACATACTTTGTAAAATTGAACCAGTTTAGAAGTTTTGATTATTTCAATAATTAAGATTTTTAAAAAAGTCTTGCTCTGGCTAGGGATGTGCTGTCATTTTTTTAGTTTAATTAACCACTTCTTAGTTTTTTAGCTTGCACTAAAATGATTAACATCTACTAAAGTGATTTAGTACACATTAAATCATGTTTAAGTACACTAAGAAGAAGGGGTGTGAATCGTGTGATCGATCGTCTTAACGATCGATTTTGGCTGGGGGGGGAGGTAAATCTTATCGTCGTGTTTTTTTTTGTTTTTTTTAAATCGTTAAAAATCGTAAATCGGGGGAGGGCGGGAAAACCGGCACACCAAAAAAACCCTAAAACACACCCCGAACCTTTAAAACAAATCCCCCACCCTCCCGAACCCCCCCAAAATGTTTTAAATTACCTGGGGTCCAGTGGGGGGGTCCCGGCGTGATCTCCCTCTCTCTGGCCACAACTGCGTTAAGAGCAATGGCGCCGATGGCCCTTTGCCCTTATCATGTGACAGGGCAAAGGTAGCGCCGGCGCCATTTTGGTTCCTGACTCCCGACGTCACGCGTGCAGGAGATCGCCCTGCTGGACCCCCAGGGACCTTTGGCCAGCTTGGGGGGGTCTCCTGACCCCCACAATACTTGCCAAAAGTCCAGCGGGGGTCCGGGAGCGACCTCCTGCACACGGGCCGTATTGCCAATCTTCAAAATGGCGCCGGCGCTACCTTTGCCCTCACTATGTCATACGGGTGACCGTCGCCCAGTATGACATAGTGAGGGCAAAGGTAGCGCCGGCGCCATTTTGAAGATTGGCAATACGGCCCGTGTGCAGGAGGTCGCTCCCGGACCCCCGCTGGACTTTTGGCAAGTCTTGTGGGGGTCAGGAGACCCCCCCCAAGCTGGCCAAAAGTCCCTGGGGGTCCAGTGGGGGTCCGGGGGCGATCTCCTGCACACGTGACGTCGGGAGTCAGGAACCAAAATGGCGCCGGCACTACCTTTGCCCTGTCACATGATAAGGGCAAAGGGCCACGGCGCCATTTCTCAACGCAGCGGTGGCCAGAGAGCTGGAGATCGTGTCGGGACTCCCCCACTGGACCCCAGGTAATTTAAAACATTTTGGGGGGGGTCGGGAGGGTGGGGGATTTGTTTTAAAGGTTCGGGTGGGTTTTAGGGTTTTTTTGGTGTGCAAGTTTTCCCGCGCCCTATTTAACGATACAATACAAATGCCCCTGACGATAAATCGGGGGCATTTGTATTGTATCGTGCACTCTAACGATTTTGGACGATTTTAAAATTATCTGACGATAATTTTAATCATTCAAAAACGATTCACATCCCTACTAAGAACTGATTTTAGAAAGCATTTATACACATAAAACAGGGTTTTACATCTATAAGTGCACTTTACACATGTAAATGGATTTTGAAAATTGCTATGATAGTATGTTACATTTATGTGCATAACTCCTTTGAAAATTACTTGCAAGGATGAGCGCACATGTGCCCACATAAACAAAGTATGTAGGTGCAAGCACACATATGCTGGAATTTTAAAACATCCATGCAAATGCGCATGCAGTATTTAAAATAAACCTAGAGTGTGTATGTGTGCTCCTAATTTTAAGTGACTACAACATAAGACTGGGTCAGACTAAAGGATCATCGAGCCCAGTATCCTGTCTCCAACAGCGGCCAATCCAGGTTATAAGTACCTGCTAGGATCTCAAGGGGTAGACAGTTTCCATGCTGCTTATCCCAGAGATAAGAAGTGGATTTCTGCAACTCCATCTTAATATTGGTTTGTAGACTTTTCCTCTAGGAACTTGTCCAAACCTTTTTAAAAGCAACTAAGCTGATAGTTTTCATCACATCCTCTGGCAACAAATTCCAGAACTTAATTGTACCTTGTGTAAAAAATCATTTTCTCTTATTAGTTTTAAATGTATCACCTAGTAACTTCATGGTGTATCCCCTGATCTTTGTACTCTTTGAAAGAGTAAACAACTGATTAATGTTTACTGATTCTATTTCATGTATTATTTTATAGACTATTATATCTCCCCTCAGGCATCTCTTCTCCAAGCTGAACAGCCCTATCTTCTTTAGTGTTTCGTCATAGGGGAATTTTTCCATCACCTTTATCTGGCTACCTTTATCATGGCTACCTTTCTCTGTAACTTTTCTAATTCTGCTCTATTTTTTTTTTGAAATGTGGTGACCAAAATTGTACACAATACTCAAGATGTGGTCACACCATGAAGCAATACAAAGACATTATGGTATTCTTCACTTTATTCTCCATTCCTTTCCTAATAATTCCTAGCATTCTATTTGCTTTCTTGGCTGCTGCTGCACACTGAATATACCTATATAGACAATAAAACTGAACTAGCACACTCACACATTCATACCCACAAATTAAAAAATATGTTGTATTGAGATACAATATGTAACTTAGTTTATGTTACCAATAGAAGTGTACAAATAATATTTCAATTGAAACTCAATAAATTATTATAAACTTTGAATTAGAATTGTGTACTGTTTATGTCCGACAAAAGCAGATGCAAGATCTCTTCGTTTCACCCCCGTCTGTTGGGGCTTCCTCAGGGACTGATGTAAATATACACTTTATAAGTGTATTACCACACTGCAAAGCACATATCAACAATTAATAAACAATTCAAAGAAACATACATTATCCTAACTATTGCACTTCAAAAGCATATACCAACCCAAATTTGCTAAAACCTGTAACCACTAACAAACATCCACAACGCCACTTGCCCCTACATTAATCACCACAAACCATATTACCCACCACACATAAAAAACAATTTTCTGTATATCTTATCTCACTTTATTTGTCTGTTATTTAAATCCTAAAATCTTCTCCACTTTTAATGACAACAACAATATATCCTTATTTCCTATACCGAAACCCAAATATATTTAATACAGGCTGTACCTACCTGAATCACAACAGTTTATTCAACCTCTTATACTGCGAACTCCTTACAAAATTCCTTCAGCACAGCGTTCCCTTATATTCATTAATCATGACTCTCGGCCATCTGAATTTAGCGGCGTTTCGTTTAACCCTTACGGTTTTCTATACTTCCTTGCTTCTTACAAGTTGATAACATAGAAAACGCACACTGAGCAGAACATTTCAACATATTATCAGTGATGATGCCTAGAAACCTTTCCTGAATGGAGACTCCTAATGAGGAACCTTGCATTATGTAGTTATAATTTGGTTTACTCTTCCCCAGTGTATCACTTTGCACTTGTCCACATTAAATGTCATCTGCCATTTCATTGTCCAGTCTCCCACTTTTGCAAGTTCCTCTTGCAATTTCTCACAGTCTTCTTGTGATTTAACAACTTTGAATAATTTTGTGTCACTGGTAAATTTGATTACCTCACTTGTCGTTCCCATTTCCAGGTTGTTTATAAAGTAAATAGCTGTGGTCCCAGAACAGGAAATATTATTAGCATATCTTTCTCTAGGAGTTTACACACACAAGTAACCACATTTTAAAAAATGAGCGCATGAAGAAAAATCCTGTTTGATTACTTAGTCCACCAGTTTGCCCAGTCTATCTCTAGGTTATGAAAACACCTCTGGTTCTTCAGTCTGCACTCCATGCAGTTTATCCAGATCCCTTACCCAGTCAGTGATTGGCTATAAAGAGTTTTTTTCTGACTTACACCTGAAAAAGAGCAGAAGTAAATATGCACATAAGAACATAAGAAGAACATAAGAAAATGCCATACTGGGTCAGAACAAGGGTCCATCAAGTCCAGCATCCTGCTTCCAACAGTGGCCAATACAGGCCACAAGAACCTGGCAAGTACCCAAAAACTAAGTCTTTCCATGTTACCATTGCTAATGGCAGTGACTATTCTCTAGGTGAACTTAATAGCAGGTAGTGGACTTCTCCTCCAAGAACTTATCCAATCCTTTTTTAAACACAGCTATACTAACTGCACTAACCACATCCTCTGGCAACAAATTCCAGAATTTAATTGTGCGTTGAGTCAGCACATTGGTCAGCACTAACGAGCACTCAACCTTCCCGTTTTCCATGATTTTTTTTTCTTGCCATTTTAAATGTTCAGCGGGAGCCTTGGATCTTGCATTAGCGTCCTGGGCCTCCCGTTGCACATTTAACGCATTTCAAATATTTTATCGCAGCTAACCACTTGGTCAGTTAGCCATGATAAAATATTTACAATGAATTGACTAGTAATGGCATAATTCATACCTGCAAATCCCAAGCACTGAAGGTCATTTTAATAGGAGAGGGTATCTGAGCAGGGAGATGGAAAATATTGTGCATATCACGTGATATTGCTCTATATATGAGTGTTAGAGCACTGCCGAGGCTTGATGAATCACTCCCTTACACTGCTAATTCAAAATGCCACACTGATCTCTCACTCTGCCTGCCTTTGAGCAGACAGGAAGCTTATCGCTGCATCCAGTCTCAAAGAAGTATTGTAGGATATGGTTCACTCCTCACCTAATTCCTAAGGACAATCTAGTGGAGATCTCAGAGGGGTCTATATAAACAACACCACTCAATACTCAGATTAAGTCACCAAATGTCTCATTGAGCAACTTAGATTTGATCTCTTTGCAGAATTTTAAATAATTGCCTTTTGACACATCTCCCATGCAACGTTATTCCACAGGGTAAATGCATTGCAACTAAATGCTGAATTTCTTGTTAAAATCAATGTGACCTGAGAGGGGGCTCAGTGATGGATATAAGATTTTGCTGCCCCTAAACACTGATGGTGCTGTTGCCCCCTTCCCCCTCCACCCAGTGCAGTGAGTAACAGGAAGGAGGTCAAAGGACAACCCCAGTTTCCTGTGTCTGCTCAGGAGTAGATTCTGTGACAAAAATGTGAAAATTCTGAAGTTT
Organism: Rhinatrema bivittatum; assembly: GCF_901001135.1. Lineage (NCBI taxonomy): Eukaryota > Metazoa > Chordata > Amphibia > Gymnophiona > Rhinatrematidae > Rhinatrema > Rhinatrema bivittatum. Next base: position 605,646,939 of record NC_042615.1, read on the forward strand.
ATTGACACATATTTTCATCTTCTATCTTGGATTATAAACTTTGCATTTGTCTATATAATTTATTTTCTCTTCCTTGGATGAGGAAAAGAGATCTCAAGTATCAGTATAAGAAAGAGATCTCAGGAATGGGGAGAGGAGAAGGAGAGAGTAAAAGGCAGGGTTGGATTGCAGGAAAATATTTGCCCTGGGGATATTTTTCAAAACCGGCCTAGAGGGTTTCTGACTCCCTCATGCACTTTCTCTGCAGCACATGCATCAGCAGCTGTCTAAAGTGAGCCAAGTTGACTCTGAAACCTGGCAGAATTATGTCCAAATTTCTCCAAAATAATTTTCACATTATTTTCTAAATAACTAAGAAATTCCTAGGCCAGCTGTGAGGAAACAAAGCTGTAGACCACGTTCCATTCATGCAAATCAGTTGCATACCCCCCCCCCCCCCCCCCCATACAAGTCTGCTTATATCAAATGGATGCATGCACATGGTTCTTAAAATTAACCCCACAATGAGTACACCCACCCCAGAATTACATCATAGTGTAAAGTTCTTGCTTGCTGCCAGCCCTTCCCTTTCCAATCCCACTCTGAGACTGGCTAGATCCACAGTTAACTGCTCCTCTCAGAGCTCAGTTCAGTCACCTCAAACAGAAGTCTCCTCAACATTGCACAGATACTTCCTCCTAGTTCACTCTCTTCCTTCCTGTGCCTGTAGCTTTCTTCCACCTATCTGCCACTCTCCCACTACTCCAGTACATTCCCATTGACTGCATGCTACACAATATTCAGCTTTTATGGTTCGTCAGACTAGACTCTGCCTACTTACTCCAGGGAAAAGGGAGCCAGAAGTGAACCATACTTTTCCCTGGGCTTATAAAAAGAAAAACTTAAGCCATGGCTGAGTTGAGGGAGAGCCACTAACCCAGTTCCAGATGGAATTCCTGATTTCTCTTGTGGAGGTAGTGCAGTCAGGGCTGGTGCAAGGGTAATTTATAATAACAGAATTTACATGAAAAAGAACATTCAAAGTACAGTCTTCTAAGGTAAAAATATCACTTACAACATGTATATTATTTATCTGTATTGCTATAGTACCAATCAGAAAACTCTGCAAGAAAGCCACCTGCAGCCAACTTTGTGTAAGCTGAATTGTAATATAGTAAACCTCCCATATGAAAACAGCACTAACTGCCAGAAGTCAAACAGTAATAACCCTAACCATAAGAAGGCAACACTGCAAATATTATATCAAACCCTAAAACACCAATATACCTACTATTAGAAAAACTCCTAAGTGCGCACTAACCCGAAAAATGAATTTTCCCGAAATTTCAGAAGAATTGCATTCGTTTTTCGGGTCCTTTGAACCAGGATGAATTAGTTTCGATGAAATTGTCTAATTCGTCCAAAACGAATGCACATCCCTATTAAGGAGTGGCCTCTGAATATGTATGTACATTTAGCAGCTGCTGCTTAACTACATAAGTCCCTTATATGGCTAAAACGTTAGCTGCATAAGTTGTGGGAGGGCCATAGCCACATAAATTATGCAGCTAAGTAGCAATATAAAGTCTTGGCTGTATAAGTTAATTGGCTACGTTAGACAGCAATAAGTTATTCGACTAAGTACAAATATGTACGTGTATATTCAGCAACATAGCTATGTTACTAAATATACTGTGTAATTAAGCCAGATAAGTTATATCTGGCCAAGTTACTTAAACAGCCTTCTTTCATTATTGGGCCCCCTAATGATATAAAAAGTCACATAAATGTGTTCTAATATTTCCCAAACACATATGAAAAACTCCAAAATTTAAAATAAAATACATAATTAAAAAATCTTCAGGTCTCCATACCATTAAATAAATAAATACCTGGCATCTTTTGGTTTTCCAGAGATTGTTGTGGATTTGGGTGAAGGGGGCCACACAATCTTTAATCACTCTCTCTCACTCCTTCACACACAAAGGCACTCTCTCTCATATACATACAGGCTCTCACACACACATTCAGGCTCACTCTGTTTCTCATGCAACATACAGGCTCACACACACACAGGCTTTCTCCCTCTCACATGCATCCAAAGGCTCTCATACACACATGCAGGCTCTTTCTCTCATGCACACATGCAGGCACACGCTCTCTCTTACACATGCAGCTCTCATACCAATGCAGGCACTTCCTCTCATACTCATGCAAGCACTCTCTCTCTCTTATACACATGGAGTCACTCTCATACACATGCTGACACTCTTATGCACATATGCAAGCTCTCTCTTTTCATACACACATGCACACTCTCTCTCATATAGATATACATCCTCTCTCTGTCTCATACAGTCATGCAGGCTCTCACTCTCTCATACACACACGTAAGTGCTTTCTGATACAGACATGCAGGCACACTCTCTCTCTCATACACATGCGGCTCTCATACCAATGCAGGCACTCCCTCTCATACACATGCAAGCACTCTCTCTCTCTTCTATACACACAGTCACTCTCATATATATGCTGGCACTCTCATGCACATATATAGGCTCTCATACTCGCTTGCAGACTTTATTTATTTATTTTTATTTATTTATTTATTTAAAACTTTTTCTATACCGTCGTTAAGGTGGGTACCGTCACAACGGTTTACAGTAAGGCACAAAAGTAATGCTATTAACCTCTATCAGTTTACACAGGTGCCATAATGTTCAGTATCATAGTTTTAATCAGTTAGTTGTTTAATGAGTGTGAACACTAACATGTCCCGGTCGATTCTATAGCAGTTTTGAGTCAAGGACTCATATCTATAAGTAACTTATCCTTTACTGATGAATTTTATTAAAACAAAAACATACACCCTAGTGATTTCTGTTTGCGTGGGTGTTTTGTCCCTTGCACTTACCTGGTTTAAACCTTGCATTTCCCTGGATTTTATTCTCCCTTCTCTTTTTGAAAGGCTTGTTTGAATAGCCAAGTTTTAAGATTTTTTCTGAAAGTTTTGTTTTCTCTTTCATGCAGACATGCAGGCTCTCTCTCTCATACTGACATGCAGGCTTTCACTCTCATGTACACATGCATGACATTTAGGGGTAGAGAGAGTTCTCACTCTCTCATACACACAGGCAGGTGCTCTCTCATACAGATATGCAGGCATGCTCTCTCTCTCTTATATACATGCAGGTACTCATTCATGCACATATTCAGGCTCTCTCTCATATACCCATGGAAGCTCTCTCTCTCTTTTATTCACATATGCAGGCTCATACTCTCATATACACATGCAGGCACTCTCTCTCTCATAATCACATGCAGCTCTCACACACACACGCAAGCACTCTCTCTCAAGTACACATGCAGGCTTTCATTCTCTCATAAAAACACACACACACCTCTCACTTATCCTCCTTTCTTCTGGCCCTTGGCCACGCCTGCACTGCTCCTTATTTCCTGCTGGAGGGAAGGAGGGAGGAGGCAGCCCTGCAACTGTCATATGCATTCTTCTGCCAATCTTGTAGGCAATTCTTCGGGCTGTGGCAGACCTCACTCAAGCCACATTGAAATGGGCTCTGTCACGGTCCACAAAGACCTCCCTTGGGCTGCATCAGGTTGGGCAGCCCTGCATGATCTCCCTCAGGCCATGTTGGGTTGGGCTCCATTGCAGCCCTGCCAAAAACCTTGTTCCACAGCAACTCCTCTCAGCAAAAGCTGAGATGTGGACCATGTAACCAGTGAGACCAGCCCATTGGAGGATGCCCAATCCCCCAATAGGCCAATCCACCTTTGGTGAAAGGACCAATGATGGAGAGAAGAAGGGAGGAGGACCAGGAATGGGTTAAGGAGAAGATGAGGATAGCGAATGTGGAGAGCAGGAGAGAGTACCTGCGATTGAGATGGGTGGAGATCAGGAGTCTCAGATGAGAGAAGTTAAGGGATAAGCCAGGATGTGGGGAGAAGGGAGAAGTAGAAAAGCTTAAAAAATATAATATAAGGCTTGCCAGACTGGGTCAGACTAATGGACCATTAAGTCCAGTATCCTGCTTCCAACAGTGACTGATCCAAGTCACAATTACTGGCAGCATCTTAAACAGCAATAGATCCCATGTTACTCATGTGGAGTGATAAGTAGTGGCTATTCCCCCGAGTCTATTTGGTTAATAACAGTTTATGGACTTTTCCTCTAGGAAGGATTGGAAGCTCCTGAATCTGGGGAATAGCATCCAAGATCAAAGGAGAGAGGAGATGAATTGCAGTGCGGCAGTGGTAGGTGGGGGTTTTAGGAGGAGGCAGGTGTCCCTACTGTGCTCTAGTCCTGCTCTCCTTTGCATCTCTCCTCTCTAACCTCCCATTCATTCAGGCACAGACAAACATACACAGTACAAACCCCTTGTCTCTCACATACAAAAACGTTCATCTTTTTTCACACAAATGCATACCTCCTAGCTGACCCTCTCTCATCCCCCAGTAATCTCATATCAGTCCCTCCTATCCTCCTCAAAATTATCTGCTTTGCTCTATCTGCTGCAGGCTTACTCTTCCCCCTCCTGTTCCCTGCACATTACCTGGGAGGGAAGGGGATGAATCAGAAAGTAGATAGCTGTTTTCTGCTGAGTGACATTTAGGGGTAGATTTTTAAGGTACGTGCGCGTCCATGTCTGCGCGCTTCCCGGGAGTTGCGGCACGTGCAAGGCCCGGCCACACGCGTAACCCCCATCTTTTACACACGTGGGCCGATTAAAAATTTACCTGTTAGTATAGCAGGAAGGCAGCAATTCTTCAGCCAGCTGCTGGCCTCAGATTTTTGCCCCTCCCCCCTCCCCATCACCACCACTGCAAGCGTTGGCCTACTGTTCCTATTGACAAATTCAGGCCAGAGGGGGCTGATACCTCAGCTCCCTAGCAGGAATATAAGGAACCAGGCAATGTGTTCAAAATGCAGGGCCCAAGTTATGAAGACATTTGAATACAATACAGAGAAGTTTAAACCTCATCCTTTGCACATTACAATCAAAAGCCAATCTAATCCACTTAACACAGGGACAATATGGTCTCTAGTCTTGTCTCTTGATTGTCTGAGCAGAGGTGTTCTGGTCTCAAGGCAACATATAGAAACATAGAAACATAGAAATGGTGGCAGAAAAGGACCAAACGGTCCATTCAGTCTGCCCAACAAGCTAATGGTAATATCTACTGCGCCATATAAGTCACCTTTATAATTATCAGTTTCCCAGACCTTCAAAATCAGGGCCCTTGTTGGTTGCTGATTATGTCCAATTCCTTGTTACCTCTTTGCTGAAAGCATTGTTGAGTTGCATCAAAAGTTTCAGGCTTATTGGCTAAGGGTAGTAACCACAGCATCTGCAAGTTACCCCATGCTTATTTGTTTTCCCAGACTGTACATTCAATGTCCTTGTTGGTTGCTGTCTAAATCTAATTCCCGTTTTCCTCTTTTCCCCTTGCTGTTGAAGCAGAGAGCAGTGATGGAGCTATTTCAACAACAAAAAGGCTTAATGGTTAAGGATAATAACCACCACACCAGCAAGTTACCCCCATGCACTCTTTTCTTCATTTCAAGAAAAGAGTGCATGAGGGTAACAGCAACCTCTGATAAAGGTTATTGCAATAGTCTATCCAGCTAAGAGCTCACACTTGAATGCATGTTTTTAGTCTCTCTCTTCCAAACATCCCAGTTTATGAATAATCTACAGATGAAAATTATTGACATTGCTGTGCTTGATTTTCCAATTACAGTGATGCAAATTAATGTTAGCGGTCAAAGGACAACACTAACTAAAAACTCATAATATCATAGTAAAGAACCTTGCTCTATGATTCAATAAAGGGTTGAATTATTGATTGTCAGATGATCGTGCCTTACTGTCATTCCCTGAAAAAAATTCTTATGAATAGTTACAGTATATCACTTACTGTATTATTTTTTCTTAAACTGAATGTTTTTGTGACACTGCTTTGACAAATTATGATGTTTTTGATTTATCAAGATTGACTTTTCATTCAGCTTTCAAAAGAATAACTTTAACACTGACAAATTATTGCTTATCTAATAGGGAGGTATAAACCTTCCAAAGTGTGCAATGTAATAAAATGCATCACTTTCTATAAACAGTTACAAAAGCACAGAAACTCCACCTTTGAAACTTAAGGATCTTAATTGAAAACTGTCCATCTAAGAAAAATATTCTTAACCTTGACTGTTCAAAACACTGAAACAGATCATTTTATGCAAAAATTTAAATAAGCATAGAGATCCCAAATATGACTCTTTTCATATTTGAAATGTTTTCATTAATTCAAGACCCATGCTGTGTCAAACAAATTAAATTCCTGTCTCATCATGTATGGTAAACTAGTTAAAAGGGAAAACCAAAGGTATTTTTTCTCTTCTAACATTTATTCTTATATTAGTCTTCTATAAAGCAATGCAATGGAGCTAGAAAATTAGGTATGCTTCAATTCACTTGGGTTATACACAGAATGTGGATCCTTAATGTGCTCATTAAAATTTCCTGTTTAAAAACCGATCAAAATCGACATGTGCTTCCCACACTGCTTATTGCCAAGAAGCTCCCCATGGAAAGACTAGGATTGCAAAAGTATAATATGATGTGACCATATGCTTTCCTCCCTCAAGCTCCCACACTTCTGTGGCTACAGGTCTAATCATTTCTGAAAAGGAAAACAACAATATTTCCAGCCAATTTTACAGTTTTAATGTGATCAACATTGGCATATGCTATAAAACAGATCCTTCAGTATAACTAAGGTACTAGCAGTTCCAGTCGGGACATATAGTATCCGTTCCTCTCAATTCTGCCTGATTTTCAAAAGCATTCACACAATTACAACTGGGTTTTCATGTGTAAATGCACTTTACTTGAGTAGGTGAGTTTTTGAAAATTGCTACCATATATGCCATTGAATTGACAATAGGTTTTACCCACATTAAGTGCATTTAATACAGGTAAATAGCTTATGAAAATTGCTACAATAATATGTTGCATTTACACATGTAACTCCTTTGAAAATTCACCTGTGAGGATTCAATGCACTGATATTAATACTCCTGATTTTGTGCTGATTTGCTAGGGATGCACACAGGGAAAAAAAGTAGTTCAGTTTGTTCATTTAGTTCATTTGGCTCAGTGATTCATTTGTTCATTTTGGGTCCCAAAATTTCATTTGTTTATTTTGTTCATTTATTCGTTCGTTTTCCATCAAAGACAATAGGGGATGCAATTCATCCTATTTTGGGGCTCTAAATTGGGGATTTTCTATCCATGTTTAATAAAACTTGCAAGCAGGATAGGAGCAGCAGGGGGAACAGCACGCCTAGGTATAAAATATGGGTGAAAATGGCACCAGGAGTGGGAGGAATAGTGCAAGGCATCATGAAAAGGGCAAAGCTGCTCAAGCAGAGGCATGAACATGCCAAGGCATCCAGCAAGGCATAAGACGCCAACAACGTAGGCATACAAATGCCACAACACCAAAAAAAAAAAGGGGATGCGAGCATGATCTGGCTGTGTTACCTCTCACCCCACTGACAGCTAAGTTTGATTTGGCTGATTTGGCTCCTTAGGTGAGCAACCCCCACCCTCCCTCACCACAACATGCTAGTGCCTCCTGAAGCTGCAATGAAAAGATGACCTTCCTCGATTGAAGAGTCCTGCTTTTCTGGTCAGTGTTATGTGACTGGCTGCGCTGCCCTGCTAGAACCTCCAAGGCACCATGTGAGAAACAAAACAACACCTTACTGGCATAAGCCCCCAAAGGCAGAAAGCAGCAACAACAGTAGCATGAAGAAAGCAAGCCACCGTGAGAAGGGAAAGCATTGCAAACAACCCAGTAAAAACTCCGGAGAAGATCTGTAGCAGTCTTGATATGCAAATCAGTCCTTAGATATGGGCATAGGGCAAAAACTATTCAAACTGTCTAGAACTGAAAGGTGGAGAAGGGTGAAGCCAGAAGAAATCTATGGATCTGATGTAGTTTTTCTGTGGCATCTCAGGTGGAAGGTACCAGGGGATTAGGTCTGGAATCTGACTTCCTCTTTGTTGTGCCTATTGCTGAGGTAAAAACACCCCAATGCAACAAGACAGGCTCAGCACCATTTCCCCTATCATCTGATAAGTGGAGGAAATGTGGCATGCAAAAAGGAACCTTTGAGGAAATGCTAAAAAAAGTTAGGGCTGTTCAGTTTGGAGAAGAGATGACTGAGGAGGGATATGATAGAAGCCTAGAAAATCATGCAAGGACTTAAATAAGTTAATGTAAATTAGTTATTTACTCTCTTAGATAATAGAAGGACTAGGGGGCACTCCATGAAGTTAGCAAGTAGCTCATTTAAAACAAATTGAAGAAAATTCTTTTTCACTCAAGGCCTGATTTTTAATCCCCTGCGCGTAGGGAAAATGGGGGTTACGCATGCAACCGGGCCTTGTGCGCGCTGTGCACATTTTAGAAGAGGCTTAGCCAGGGATCCAAGATGGTTGAAGCTGTTGGCTGTGTATGAAGCAGCTCCGGTCAGGCCATGTTTTTTCCTTTTTCCCCAATGCCTCATTCAGCAAGGAACTGGAGGTCTAAGGAGAGAGAAGCCCAGCCAAAGTCCTCTGCCCACAATTTCCAGCCCGATGGACACTCACATGCTGTGGGGGTTCGTTGGAGCTGGGAATAGTTTCGCTGGGTGGCGCTTGGGAGGAAGTTGAATCTGACACCCCTGGAGTTACATACCACCCTATCCCTGGAGGAGCAGACGGCCCCAGGTAACCCAGCGGAAGGCAAGCCTCTTACCCAAGTCCCTGGGTAAATTTGATGTTGATCAGGCCCAAAGTGGGCAGGATGGAGTGGAGACATCTGAGGCAATTGTTGGGTCCTTCCCAATGATATTGGGTACCGGGAAACAAGCTAGTTGTAGTTGCACTGTGTTGCAGCTTGGAGCTGGAGAGAAGTTTACATTGCTGGAGATTTAAAAAATAGATCTGGTAAAACTGGCGGATGTCTCTTTAGACTCGATTTGGGAGGCCATACAACTACTGAATATTAATATCTTTAATCAAATGGCCCCAGTTTACGCCTAGATGGGAAAATTAGATTCTCGCACTGGAAACTTGGAAAAAGAACTAATAGTGAATAAGAAAAATATCAAGCAATTGCAGCAGGATATAAGTAGTAAATTGTTATTTTAAACATCTTTGATGAAGGATAACCAGTTGTTTTCTGCCAGATTGGAAAATGTGGAAAATGTGATTAAAGGGAAAAATCTTTGTTTTATAAATTTTCCCAGAGATCAGTTGATTCAAGCAAAAGATATCTGGAAGTATATGTTGGAAGTTTTCAAAGTTCCAGAAGAAGCAATTCCTTTGACTTCAAGAGATTACTGCATCCCCTCCTTCAAGAGTAAGGCGTCTCCGGACCAGAAAGGAGTTCAAGTTTTAACACCCACCACTCCTCAGCTGTTAAATTTAACAGACGTTCTGGAAACCACTCAAGAGGATTCCATTACCCCTGCTACTTTGGTGCTATCATTTCTTTTGGAGGCGGATAAGGAGTGGATGTTAAAAATGTACTTTCGCCATCGCACAGAATCTTTCATGGGTTACAAAGTTAATATCTATCCTAATTTGTCCAGAACAACTCTAAAAAGAAGGAAACGGTTTCTCTTGTTAAGACCTAGGGCTATTGAGATAGGTGCTTTATTCCTTCTAAAGTTTTCCTGCAAATGTCTTATAAAATATCTTTTTTCAACCAAATCAGCTATCTGCTTTTCTTGTAGATACAATTTTTCCGGTTGTTAGCTCCTCTCCAATTTCAGCTGAATGAGTGATAGGTATGGCATAGGTTCACTTGTTGATTGTACCCTGTACAATAGTTTTTGTTTCCTTTTTCAATTGTTCTTACAATTTTTTTTCCTCAGGTTGAGCTCTTGGATGTTACGCTTACAAGAGCCAGACCTCTTCCAAGGGGTTGTCCTGGGAGCAGGGAGGGGTGGTCCGTGGGGTGGGGTGGAGCTGGAGGCCACCGATACAGCGGCCATTTGCTTGGTAGTATAATACACCAAAGGCTAAATACTGTACAAGGCCAATAATCAGTAAGTACCATAAAGGAATATGAAAAAAGAAAGAGTCAAACAGGGCATGAAACAATTAGAGGTTAATGGCAAAACTGGCATAGTCAGTCTCTTATTTGGATAGTTGTCCGGCTAGAATTTATCTGGATAAGTGGGGGGCATTCTGGGAGCAGGCAGGATGCATTCTGGGGAAGAATGACATTAGCCAAATTAGTTATCTGGCTAACACTAATATTCAGTTTACATTATTTGGCTAACCCTAGTCCTAAAGATAGCCAGATAACTACACTCCGCTAAATATACCCTGCTAGTTAGCCAGATAAAGCAGCTGAAAATGAACCCCATTATTACTTTCACTTTTATTGTTTGGGTCAAGCCAGAGTGCACTGAAGGTGTTCAGAGGCTTGATTCTTCTGAATAGCTGCATTTTGGTACACTCATATAATGGAAGTGACCAACAGTCAGTAAGTACCATAAGGGAATTTGAAAAAACAAATTGAAGACAGCAGAAGCAGAGGAAAAAAAACATTTGAAGAAACCAAGAAGGGCAAAAAGCAGAAGAAGCACTGGCAATAATACCCAAAGATAGTGATTGCGGAGCTAGGTGGCAAGAACAGTGGCATCAGCATCCCAAGACCCTGATAGATGGGTAATGGAGGAAGAAGAATGGCAACAAAATGCTAAAGCACGGGGTGCAAAGTGAAGCAGCAAGCACAGTAGTTTCAATACCCCTATGCAAAGTGTAAAGGGTAAGACAAGAAGAAAAGTGTCTCAAAACGCCAGTGCACCAAAAGAGGGGCAGAAAGCATAAAAGACAGTGGCATCAAGACCCCAGGGCATCAAAGAGAAGGAAAACCAGCATGTGAACACCATAAAGCACCAAGAGATGGATGAAGGGCACCAACAACAGTGCCATGAACAACCTAAGGCTCTCAGAGAGGGTCAAAGCAGCACCAATAGTTGCAAACAAACAAACAAAAAAAAACCAAAACAAGAAATGCCATGCTGGGTCAGACCAAAGTCCATCAGGCCCAACACCCCGTCTGTGACAGAGGGCAGCCCATGTCTCAAAGACCCATCAGGTCCTATGAAGCAGGCCTATCTCCTGTAACTCGCTTCCTGGGATAGCAACAGCTTCCTCTAATCTACCTGACTAATAATGTTTTATGGACTTTTCCTCTCGGAACTTGTCCAAACCTCTTTTAAACCCTGCCATGCTTGTTGCCTTGACAACATCATCTGGCAATAAATGCTAGTTTGATTGAGCACTTAGAAAAAAGTACTTTACAATTTGTTTTAAATCTGCTAGTTGTTAGTTTCCTGGCATGTCCCCTTTTTTTTAAGTATTATTTGAAAAGGTAAATTACCAGTTCTACCCCCATTCATGATTTTTTAAACTTCTATCTTGTCCCCTCTCAGAGATTTCTTTTTTCAAGCATAGCCTCTCATCACAGGAGAGCAGTTCCTTTTCCTTTATCAATTTTGTCACCCTCCTCTGCACCTTTTGTAGTTCCACTATATCTTTTCTTGAGATGGGGCAACCAGAGCTGCACACACAGTACTCAAGGTGCAGTCACATCATGGATCAATACAGAGCCATATGACAGGGATGTGCATTCATTTTCAACAAATGCACAGATTGCAAAGAATGAGGTCATTTTCAGTATGTTCCCAATGAAATGAACCAAAAAAGGACCTCCTAAGAAGATACCAGAAATACCAGGGGTATTTTCTTATTCGTGGCATTAAAGAAAAAAAATTCGAGCCTTCCCACTCAGTAAATGATATCATTTTTAAAAGATCAGAACCTAGGTGGGAGCAAGTGAGAATCACACGGCCTGACCTTTCTCATGCGGGACTCAGGAAGGGAGCAAGTGGGTGCAGGGGTGGCATCTCACCAGCCCTGGCACATTTAAATGCAAGGGGGAAAGAACCCAGCAGACTGAATTAGTTTTGGCAGACCCGGTTTCACGGTTTTGCTGAGTGGGAGAAAGTTTCCAGGGCCACGGGAGGATCATTTTTTTTTTAATCAGGTTTGTTTTGAAAAATAAAAAAAATATTAAACCTGGAAAGAAAATACACGAACCAAAACAAAAAGTTAGGGGCTGCACGTCTTCAATATGATATTCTCCATTTTATTCTCCATTATTTTTTTGGAACATTCCTAACATTATATTAGTTTATTTTTTTTTTAACTTTATATTTCTTTATTTGAAATTTTATACCAAGAACACTTGATAAAAGAACAGGAAAGTAAAAAAGAAAAACATTACCCAAGAGAAAATCATATTTATAGTCATCCCATATTAAACAAAAAAAAAAAATGGGGACTAAATAACTAATAAAAATATTTAAAAAAAAGTTCAAAGCAGGTGAAACTTAATTAAACAGTACTTGAATAGCTCATTAGCAGATTCTGAAATTACAGATGTTTCAGATACAACTCTATTCTGCAAAAATCCTTCTAGTTGGTCTGGATCAAAAAAGACATATCTGGCAGAACCCAATCGTATCGCATATTTACAGGGAACTTGGACAAGAAATGAAACACATAATGCAAAACCCCTAGGCCTTTTAAGCATAAATAATTATTTTCTTTGTTGGGTGGCCCTAGACAGTATTGGAGAAGTCCATTAACGGCGATTAATCAATTTTACTTAGGGAATAACCACTGCTATTAATTGCATCAGTAGCATGGGATCTTCTTAGTGTTTGGGTAATTGCCAGATTGTTGTGGCCTGGTTTTGGCCTCTGTTGGAAACAGGATGCTGGGCTTGATGGACCCTTGGTCTGACCCAGCATGGCAATTTCTTATGTTCTTATGTTCTTAATAACTAAACTCAGCAATCATTATGTCCCTACCACAACCTTCCTAGAACAATTTTGTAAAATGACATAATTGGATATCATACTTTTGAATATTAAACTTTCTTTTGTGTGTGTATATATATATATATATACTGTATAGATATATAGATACTAACAACGATAGACAAAGTAATAATTTTTCCCAATCAGTGTTCTCACAAAAATGTATAAACCACAGAAAAGGAGAACAACTAAGAAATAAAATAACTTTAGTAATGTTAGTATTTAGAGAAGATGGCTACCACAACTACCAAGGGTGAAAAAAGCCAGTTTACAATTCCATGTATAAGCATCTGAGGAAATAGCTTGCCTTACAAATGACACCTGGCTTTAGCAAGTGTTTTTAATCATTACTGGCTAAACCTCCTCCAATGATTAATTTATGCAATTTCTATTCATTTTCACCATAAATGTTATGTAATTCCCTCCCTCAATCAACTTTCTGACCACTCCAATTATTACAGAATTCAGCTGCACATCTTGTTTCTAACAGCAGACCCTATGATCACATAACCCCAATACTTCACCAACTTCACTGGCTTCCGATAAAATGGCACATCCAATACAAAACCTTAACCATTATTCACAATCTCATTTACAACAATAATTCCACCTGGCTCTCTGACACACTACATGTGGACACCCCTTGTAAGAACCTTAAGTCCAAAAACAAATTCCTCTTACAAGTTCCATCTCCTAAAACTACAAGATTAACAACCAGAGAATGTGCTTTCTCTATAGCAGGCCCCATCCTCTGGAACACCTTACCACCTGACATAAGATTAACTACTGACAAGAAGGCTTTTTAAAAAGCACTTAAGCACTATCTATTTTTGCAGGCATTTCCAGATCTTTGCCATCACTAAACACCCATTCATCCGTTCTTCAGATTTCTTTTCTTCTGTTTTCTGAATCCTGCCACCTATTCCCTCCCTCTCATCTTTAACAACAATTTTTTTTTTCTATAACCTTCACATCGGTTTACAATCTCATGTCGGTTTACAATCTCTCCTCTGTTTCTGATAAATTACCAGGTCTTATTCTATTTTAATTTGTCATATTTTATGTTTGAATTTTATTTACTGATGTTATGTAATCTATTATAGGGGGTCATTTATCAAAGTGCTATATGGCATTTTCGCATACAAAGAACACCTTTAACCCATGTGAAAATGCCTTAATGCATGCAAAAATGCCATTAACGTGTGTGAAAGTACCATAAGACATGGTGCGATGCAAATGAGAAAAAGGGGAGGATATTTTGGCTAAGTGGGCTGGGCTCGCAGTTGTGATAGGGCTTTATTACACATTGTGATGTTTTATGCAAATGCAATTTTTAGCTCCTGGAGAGCCAGCCTAGCTATCAGGGCCCTCCTATACCCAGTAGGGGAGAGAGGGAGGGAGAGAGAGAAAGAGAAAGAGCCATGATGCCTTCTCACTAGATAGGTATTTATATCTCTATTGGAGGTCTACCTAGTAACTCAAGGTGAGGTTTAGGTATTAGTGTAGGGGTTAGGGGCCACTTTGACATTCAAAGTGAGACGTACAAACAGAACAGTACTCTCTTGTGAAGATTTGATGACCTTCGGAGTGAGGAAACTCAACCAAAGGTGAGATTTGTGAAATGTTCTGTCAACCTAGCTTGATGTTACCCAGGTAGAGAGTCCATCAAGCTAGGTTGAGAGAACATAGAGATATAAATACCTATCTAGTGTGAGGGCATTATGGCTAATTTCTCTCTTTCTCTCTCTCTCTCCCTGGTTGTAGGAGCTTAAAACTACTAAACATGGTCCCCCCAGTGGTTGTATGTAGGAAATACAACAATTCTGGCACTGATCACAAAGTGCAAAAATGTTATCACAATTTGCACTGGGATTATACTTTGCATAGGTATTAGCAATAAGCTGCCTATTACCATAAAACACACCCCTTTTCCTATCACATGTGATATTTAGTGCATTTTGATAAATCCAGGCCATAGATTGCTATTTTATGTTGTGTATGTTTTTTTGTAACCCGCCCTGACCTTTGGAGGGCGCAGGCTAGAAATACTTTTAAATAAATTAAATAAATATATTGCTCATGTGTTGCAGCAGAAAACTCACAAGCAATTATTTCTTAGCTATACTATGGAGATGTTACTAACAGATGTATATGCAAACATTGACAGTGTGTTTATAAATGACCCCTACAAGAGGCCTCCATTTCACTAGCAAAAGAAACTTCATCAGGGGAATTCTCTTTGCACTGGAA
The DNA here is from genome assembly GCF_901001135.1 of Rhinatrema bivittatum. Lineage (NCBI taxonomy): Eukaryota > Metazoa > Chordata > Amphibia > Gymnophiona > Rhinatrematidae > Rhinatrema > Rhinatrema bivittatum. The sequence goes on from NC_042615.1 coordinate 605,662,135, forward strand.
CTCTTAGACGGTAACTTTCATACCGGTGCACGGGCGCACATGTGCACGCATTTGCAGGCTCGTGTCCAGAGATGCGTCTATTTTATAACATACGCACATATATGTATGCATGTTATAGAATTGCCTGGACGTGCAGATATGTGCGCACAATTTTCAATGGACACGCACATGTGTGTGCAAATTCTGCTTCAAATGCTCAAGTGGGGGATGCACACCTACACCATAGCTAGTTTTCCCAGTTTCTCCCAGTTTCGCCGCGTTTCGCCCAGTTAAGGGATAAGACTTCCAAGCCCCCTCGTTTAATAGCCTCTCTTACCCCCTGATAGCCTCTACCCTTAAAACCCTGCTGACAAGCCTAGATTTCTTTAATACTTACACGCCATTCATAGCAGAAGTAAATTTACACAGCAGGGGACCCCGGTGCACGCAAGGGCGCGTAAGGATGCAAATATTTCTTGGCCAGGTCCAGACGTACCCATTCCCCACCCAGTCCACACCTACACTCCACCCCTTTTTGGAAACTTTTCACTTGTGCGTGCAGCAGGAGATACGCGCATACTCAGGGGCCATTTAAAATCCACAGGGCACTCGCTGGCCCAACTTGTGCACATATCTCCTGGTTTGGTGTTCACGGGGCTTTTAAAATTCACCTATTAGCTTGTTAAACTGTACACTTGTATGCTTAAAAAGGAATACTCATCTGGTTTATAATCCAAATTGTGATGGAACTCATGGCATTGGCTTGAAACATTTGTTTTAAATATGAATGGTGCAACCATCAATCCCCTGCCTCAATCATTTTCAAACTGGCATGTGTTTCAAACAGATTTGATAGTGCCCATTCCGGGGAGTCAGCCAAAGAGAGGGTTACATGTATGAAAATTAACACTGCAAATATTCCACTTGGCACGAAAAATACCAATACACTTTCAAGTGGGTAAACAAAAAAAAACTGGATTGCTACAGATCCTACACAGAACCTACAGTATATGCTAGCTGAATAGCTCACCTCAGTCTCACATACGGAATAAGGGATCACAAATTAAAACATGCAAAAAGTGAATTCTTTGTTCTGCTATCCACTTCTCTCACACACCCTCTCCCACGCCCTCCCCCACCCTTCCTATTTCCTGTTTCCTGTAGATAGAAGGGAAGCAGGAGAACAAGAGAAGAAGAAGAAGAAGGTGGATTAGGGAGGGTGGGAGTTGTTTTTTTTTTTTTGCTTTGCACTGAGCTCTGTCTGCTCTAGGCTCACCCCCTCTATCCTGTTGCTTGCATATGAAGAAAGTAGAGGGCTGTTCTCTGCTGCCTGAAATTCAGGGCACTGGTGGCCAATAGATTCATCACAGCAGAGCCTTTGAACTTATGCTACAGGTAAAAGTAACACTGCTGATGTCCCCTGGGGTAGCCACTTCTTCCCTTGCCTCTTCCAAGTCCTGGCCCTACTTGTGACATTCCTGCTGCTGCTGTTGATGCTGTTGTGGGTGGAAGATGAAGTCCCCAGACAAGTACCTGCAGTCTCCCTTGAAACCAAGGCTAACTGGTGCTTTTTTTTTTTTTCTTGGTAAGGTATGCTGCATTCCATAGTTTGAAAGATGGCTCAGTACCTTCCCTCTACTGATGGCCTTTTGAGAGTTAATGCATTCTGCATATAACGCTAGTCTCCTGGTCTCTAAAGAACCTCCATATCTCTGCAGTCTTGTAGGATCCCCTCTCCTTTTCTGAATACTCAAATGCTGGGGCTGGGGTTCAGGATAGAGCAGGATGGAAAAAGGCCAGGGGCCTCTCTCACAATTTCTACTACTTGGCTCTACCTGGGTGTGTGTGTATGTGTGTGTTGAGGGGGGAGGGGGGGATTCTCTTGGCCCCAACATTATCACTTGCTGCCTTCTGTGGCTACTCACTGGATGGCAAACTAGTAACTAGACTCCCTGAATCTTGTAGAATTCTAGATATTCCATACTCTTTGATTCTGAAAATCTCTCAATTGATTCCTTTGAATCAGTATTTTCTCTAAAAGATCTCCTGCAGACACTGCTCAGGAGGAAACAGAAGTGCTGTGCTGCCCCACCCCTAATGCTCCCACACAAACTGTGCAAAAATCCTTCCAGTGATTCTGCCATCTTCTGCCCCTGCACCCTAGTAACGGTGGAGGTAAGAGTAGACAGATGCTTGTCCAGCTTCTTACCTGACCTTGCCTCTGTAGCTGGTTTCTCCATCCTAAAAAAAATCTCTGTCTTGGTTGGAGGACCCTTGGTCCTATCTCAGCTTTCATTAGATCTGTCTACACTGGCTCTAAGTCCCTGTGGTGGGATAACCTTTCCTCTTCCTCTTCCTCTCCCTCTCCCATTCTTGCCAGATTAACTCTCTGATGCCAAAGGCATCATGGAAGTTGAAACAGATCACTATTGGGTAGAAGTTTTTACTATAACAATGTACATTCAATACTAGTATGGATACTCACAGACAGCGGACCAGACACAGTCACTTTTGTTGGAAACAAAGCACACACTGCTTTCTATTTGCTGACTATATTTATTTATTTAAAAGATTTTATATACCGCAAATATACACACAAAGTAGATCTATGCTGTTTTACAAATTAAAAATAAAACATACCTAGCAATAAAAACAAATAAAATGACACAGCAGTTAAGCAGTTCACATACATAAATGGTTGCATGTTCAAGAGAAGGAGAATCAGAGTAGAGATTCGGTGCTAGTTTAGGTTTGTGGAATAGGAAATGCTTGTGAAAAGAGATAGTTTTTATTGCTTTTTTGAAATCATGTTTTGTGGTTAGTTGATGAATATGGGTGGGTAGAGAGTTGAACAGTTTGAGTCCTGCAACAGAGAAGGCGGGGTTGCAGGTTAAATTCAGTCTAGCATTTTTAACTGTGGGGATTTGTAGTTAGTTTCTGTCAGCAGATCTTAAATGACGGGGAGGTTGGTAGATTCGAAGGGTAGAACATAGCCATATTGATGAACAACTGTGTAACAAAGTGTGAATTAATATTAGGATTTTATATTCAATTTGTTGTCGAATGGGTAACCAATGTAGTTGCATGAGAATAGGAGTTATGTGATTTCTACGTGGGGTATGGGTAAGAAATCTTGCTGCACAGTTTGAATTCTTTGGAGAGGATGTAGTATGTAATCAGGGAGACCTATATAGAGGGAATTGCAGTAATCTAAGCTTTTTAGGATGAGGGATTGTAATACAGATTGGAAATCTGTTGTTCAAATTGTTAAGTCATAGTTGCTCAAATTGTTAAGATGTAATTTCCTTTCATATTTCAATTGTTCTACTGTAAACTGATATGTTGTGCAAATGAATGTTGGTATATAAAAGCGTTAAAAAATAAATCAGAAAGAAATAATAATGGTTTTAGGTTTTTGAGTAAATGAATTTTGTAGAAACATGATTTTGTGACAGATACAGTGTTTGTTGACATTGACAGTTTTGAATCTATAACAGGGGTGGGCAATTCCGGTCCTCGAGGGCTGCAAACCAGTCGGGTTTTCAGGATATCCTTAATGAATATGCATGAGAGAGACCTGCATACACACTGCCTCAGTTGTATGCAAATCTATTTCATGCATATTCATTAGGGGTATCCTGAAAACCCGACTGGTTTGCAGCCCTCGAGGACCGGACTTGCCCACCCCTGATCTATAAGGACCCCTAGGTTGTGAGTGTAGGTGCGTAAGCGTATGGGTATGTGGCAATTGTCAAAAATAAGTTCAGTAGGCGGGTCACAGGTAGAGTTTGGGATAGAGGACAGGTGTACAATTTCAGTTTTTGCTGCATTGAGAGTGAGACGATTGTGCATTAACAATGTGTTTATTATATGGAGGTAGAGTGTGGCTAGAGAGAAGGTATGTTTCCATGATATGTCATACGGGAGGATAAATTAAATGTCTGCATACATTTTATAGTTTATGTTGAGACTTGATAGAAGGTGACATAGTGGAAGGAGGTATATGTTAAACAAAATGGCAGAAAGTGCCGAACCTTGGGGTACACCAGAGTCGGTGTACTGCCAGTTGGAACAGTACTGTTTGAGATTTGTTTGCTGAAGACGATGATGTAAAAAGGATTTAAACCAGTCTGAGACTTTACCAATGATCCCAATATTTTCTAAGTTGTTACAAAGAATGTTGTGGTTTAGGGTTTATATGTAGACTTACACTGACTAAGGAATCTATGTTCCCCTCTGAGTACCACAGTTTTATGTATTAGGGATGTGAATCTGGCTTCGGACAATTGAAAATATCGTATGATATTTTCAAAATCGTCAGAAATCGAGGGCTCCCTCAAAACGATAGGAAAACCCCATGAAATTGTTTGTGGGGGTTCTCTTATCGTTTTGGGGGAGGGAGGAAAAAACAGCACACAAAAATAACCCCTAAACCCACCCCAACCCTTTAAAACTAATCCCTTAGCTTCCCCCACCCTCTTGACCCCCCAAAAAAACTTTTTACAGGTACCTGGTGATCCAGTGGGGGTCCCGGGAGCGATCTCCTGCTCCCGGGCCATTGGCTGCCACTAATCAAAATGGCGCCGATGGCCCTTTGCCCTTACCATGTGACAGGGTATCCGTGCCATTGGCCGCCCCCTGTCACATGGTAGGAGCACTGGATGGCCCGCGGTCACTTACAGGTATGGCAGGCTGGTCCCTCCCAGGGGCTTCTATGCAATGGACTAGGGGGTATGGGAAAACACAAGAGGATTAGATGCCCAGGTCTTTTTCAATCTTTATTGCAGTGGAAACGTTTTTTAAAGTAATTGCCCGACTCAGGCCATTTCGCCGTTCATGTGATGGCTGCCTCAGGGGCTAAAATGAATCACAAAAATATACAATAATTAATAAAATGAAATATAAATACAAGTATGTAATAATTAATAATTTAAATAATTTAAAAAAACGTCTCCACTGCAATAAAGATTGAAAAAGACTTGGGCATCTAATCCTCTTGTGTTTTCCTAACGGCTTTTTTAGATTGCCTACCTCCGTGTTTTCTGGGTCCATCCCTAGGGGGTATGGGGCCACCCAGGCCTTGAAGAAGCATCCTGGGAGCCTCATGAATCATGTTAGTGTCTCAGTACTTCCATGGAAAATTAGCTACACTTTTCATATGTAGCTAACTTTATATAAAATAACATGATTTGCAGACATATAACAAGTCATGTTATTTTATTACCATATTAATGAGCTTATTTGCATGCATCTTCATGGATCTCTGCATACAGATCTGCTCATTTAAATACCTATATCATGCTAGGATTTCTTGTGGTTAGATAATACAGGGAATTTTAATTCTATGCGTTATCCTTACCACAGCTTAATAAATGACTTCCTAAGTGACACTTTGGGGAAACATACCCATAGTACACTGACTCCTATTGTCACATACAGCAAGGCAGAAGCAAAGGCTGATGTGGCCACCGGTGAGCATCATTGTCTACAGTATACACTGCTGCTCACAGTGCTACTCTATGCTGCAGACACACTGTATCTGTCTGCAGCACTCTTATCCCTGTTGATATTGAAATCTTGTAAAAGTCAGAGAGATTAGTATCCTATGACAAACCACACTGACAACAGGCAATTTCCTCTTCCTTTTTAAATCTCTTTACAATTTTTTTTCATTCTGAGAAAGAACTCCAGAACCTCTCTGTCTGAAATATGACAGAGAAATTACTCTGAATAAAATGGTGAGTACTCAAATTTGTTTTATTTCACTTTTAGCTTAAAAGAAAGGAAGAATTTATGCAGGGATAGGCTGGTTATAAAAGTGTTTTACCTTGACCCTGCCCATCCTGGCTCCATACTTCCTGGCTTAAATTTAAAAAAATGCAGTTTTCCTTGCCTCATAGACTATAATATATCCAAAAACAAATGAAACAAGAATTTTGGGATATTTTTGGAGGCAACATGCAATCATTTTGGAAACAAAGAGCTGAACAAAAAATTGATTCATATATTAGGGGTGTGCAGAGTCAGCAAGTTCATTTTGTTTCATTAATTCATTTATTTCATAGGTCACAGTCATGTACAAAGTTTGTCTCAAACAAAAAAAAAAAAGTGTGTTTTTTTCATTTTACATTGATATCAATGGGGGAAGCAATCCATAGGCCCCATTGATTTCACTGTAAAAGAGAAAATAGGCCAGGTCCCATCACCAAGTCCTGGGCCTAGATCCAAGCTTAAGGCCACTGCCCAGACTGATGTGGAGGCCTGGCCCATAATAGAGACCTCAGCATGATGCCTGGGCCTGGCCAGAGTCCAGGATCCATCACCAAAACCTAGGCCTGAGCAGGAGCCCAGCCCAAGACCAAGTCCCATCTCTGAGGCTCAGGATTAGGCCAAGGCCCAATGATGGAACCCAGTCCAAGGCTAGGTCCCATTGCCGAGGCCTCGTTCTAGGAACGAGGCCAGGAACTGGGGCTCAACCAAAAATGGATCCTATTGCTGAGTCCCAGGCCTAGACCCAGGAAAGATGCTGGGTCCCAGGCTGAGGCCAGGTCACTTCACCAAGGTGTAGGCCAAGGCCTAGGCCTAAAGCAGGCATCTGGCTCAAGGTCGGGTCCCATTACTGAAGTATAGGCCTAGGCTCTGGCCCAGTGCTGGGCCTGCCCGAAGGCTGGTAGAAGCACTGAGTCCAGTGCATGGGCCTAGGCCTAGGCCTAGGCCTGATATCAGGGCATGACCTGAGGTTAGAACCCATTGTCAAAGCCCAGGCCTAGGCCTAAGTCAAGGTCTAGGCCCAGGAATGGAGGCATAGGACAAGGCATTCTGCCATCTTCTTACTTTTATCAATTAGAAAAGACACCATCTGCCAGAATGATGCACCTTAGCAATGCCACTGTGGTGCCTTCCTCCTGAGCAGATGGAACCATTTTGATCTAGGTCATACTTTTCAATGGCCATATATCAAAATGGTGCCATTCACTTGGGATGAAGTTGCTGCTGGTATAGACAGATGATATCCTTTTTAATTGATGAAAGAAGATGGTGGAATGCCTGATTCTGGGTTTATGGGCCTTCACCTAGGCCAAGCCTTGGTCTTGGCCTCGGTAAGGGGACCCAAACTTGGGCCATGTGTTGGCATTGGAATTAGGCCTAAGCCCAAACCTGTGCCTCTTCAACAGAACCTGGTCTCGGGCCAGGTCTTGGCATCAGGCCTGGGCATAGGTCTAGGCCTTGGAAAATTGACCTGAGCTCAGGCTGGGCCCTTGATTTGGGCCTAGCCTGGGCCCAGGTCTTGGCTTTGGCGATGGGACTTGTCCTTTGGCTGGGCCCCAGCATTAGACCTGGGCCTAGGCCTGGGGCTTGATGTGGGACCTGGCATGAGGCATGGGTCTAGGCCTGAGACCCAGCCTCAGGCTAGGACTTGACTATGGGATCTGGCATTTTGCCAAGCCTCAAAATTGGATCTGAGCCTAACCTTGGGCCTAGACCCTGGCCTCAATAATGAGTCCCAACCTCTGTTTGGGCTCCAGTGATGGTCCTGGGCCTAGGCCCAGGCCTTAAAACTTGAACTAGTTTTGGAGCTAGGCCTGGGCCTAGACTTAGTTTTATCATTGAACCTGGCCTCAAGCCTGGCCTTGACATCAATCCTAGGCCTAAATCTTCACCTCAGCAATGGGACCTGGCCTCAAGCCTGGGCCTGGTTCTTGGTGATGGGACTCATTTTTGGGCCAAGCCCCAGCTTTGGTCCTGGGCCTATATCTTAGCCTTTGCATTGGGACCCAGCCTTGAGCCTGGTTCTGGTACCAGGCTTAGGCCAGGGCTTCAGCGATGGAACCCAGCCTCAGGCTCGGCCTCCTGTGTCTGGACTAGGCTTAGGCCTAGGCTTTGATGATGTATCTTGGCTTTGGGCTGGGTCCCAGAGTATGGCCTATGTCTCAGTGATAGGACTAGGTTGAGGCTGGTCCCATTGGAGGTCATTCTTTTTCTCTTTTTCTGAAAATTACACAAACATGAATATAGCTGAACATTTTCAGATATTTTCATGAGAGGCTACTTTTGGTTTGTTACTTTATTAACAAACAAAAAAGGCCTTAATTGTCGTATGTTTATAATGAATGCATATCCCACTTATTTGTCATATTTTAGCCATTCATTCAAAATGAATGCCCATTCTTATTGATTATTATTTGCTTCATGGTTGCATCCCATTCAGGTCAACAATGACAGATGAAGTTGTCAAAGTTGTATATGCCAGATTTGAAAATCTCTAAGGTAAAATTATGTTTAATCCATTAAATAGTCTGTTTGGCACAGTGTTTTCTAGTATGTTCACAGCAATATTGAAACAACACAGTTTCATTATAGTGACTTTTATCTTACCAGGTTGATGCTGAATACTTTTCTTTTCATAGTCCTTTTCCCACATTCTTCCTATAGCTACTGTATATCAAATGCATTAACCTTGTGAGCAACACTGAGAAAAAAAAATCTCCAGGAATCAAGGATTTTACAAGGCTTTTCCTTTTACGAAGTGCACTTTGATTTAAGATCGATTAAAACACCGAGCACTGCTCCAGGCCAAAACAACTAAAGCAACTCTGGAATAAAGTGGAATAAACATGAATTTATTAAACTTCTTTTCTCTATGAAGTCTAAGCCTTACAGAAAATAATTATTCTCTCTGGCTGCCAAGGTACAATAAGATATGCCCCAAATTTTTGAACCAAATGTGAGAACTGATAAAACTGAAATGTTTTCCAGTTGCAAATTATTCATGAAAATCTTTCCATTTTTCCTTCATTTACTACCTTAGGTTATTAGTATTATAAATTATCTATTCACCTTGTCTTACTTAATGCAAAACTTTGTTAGGATGCAATAATTCTCATTTTCTCCCTAAATTCTCACCTTTTTCACAACTCTTGATAAAATTAGTCTGTTTACGTTAAATATTTAAATCCTATGGCAAAAGGTTTCATATAAACGCAAATAATTCAATGCCATGTTCTCATAAATTTACTCATGAAGCAGTATAATTGTTAGTAATGTCTGCATTCAAGTGGTTTTCTTCAGCATATTCAGAGTAAATTCCACAGTAAAGCAAAGCAACTGGTCTCATTTGAAATTCAGAGCTGGAGGAGTGAGGAAATAAACAGGACCCTCCTGCCAGAGAAAGGGGGGCGGGGTAACAGGTAAGCTAGAGAGTTAGTGGACAGTTAGAGGGATGGTTGAAGAAACTGGGGGTTCTGAAAGGAGAGAGCTTCCTTGAGGGATGCTTGAGGAAAGGGGGAATTGGGAAAATGCTCGGTGGGAGGGATATGGATGAGAATGCTCTGTAGTGAGCACTAGGTCTATAAGCAGCCTCCAGGAGGACATTAGGGCTATGACTAGACTAGGAAGGACATCAAGGCCATGATTGGGATTCAGAGAAGATGGGAAGTCAAGGTATATTATTGAGACATTGAGGGTCAGGAGAAGGGCAATCTATATTGGGGGGAGGGGCAGTTTGAGAGGCAGTTGATAGCTTGTTCTCGATGGAGGGATAACCTGCTATATTTAAGCCAGCTATTCCTGAGCCTAGGTTTGCATGCCTAATTTAGGAAACCATCTCTGAAAATTAGTGTTAGGTCCCTGCATTCCCTCATCTAATGAAATCCCACCTTGGGGGTATCTTCACAGACCCAGTCAGTTTCAAAGGAGACCATTTAACTTCTTATCTCCTGAAGTTATGTGGCTAGACCGGACCCTACAAAAACAAATCTTTATAGATAAAGATCTGTACTGTTTTTCTTTTGTCTTTGATTTTTGAAGCACATGATCTGTCTTATTGCCCTAATATATGTTGAAGGGAGCTAGATCATTTTGTTTGTGAATAGGTTCCAGCTATTCCTTTACAAATACCATATAGCACCAGCCAACTGGAACATAATCTGGGTATTTTTCCTTGTTTATATATATAAATTTTACCTTGTGGTAATAAACTATATTGCATGGAACCACTCTACAGTTGTAAGTTTCAACTTGGATTTCCAAAGTTTTACGAGGATATATTACTTCGACCAAGTGCATAAAAAGAAAGATTCATTCCCATTGTATTCACTCCTAGCAGTTGGAGATTCATAAGAGAGAATGGCCTAAATTTTATCATGGATCCAATATGTTTAATCACAAGGCTCTCCCACCTTGAAGGAAAAATTGTACCTCTCCACATTCATGGCAATACTTGCTGGTCATGCTGCAATATATAGCTTTTATAAACAATCTTGGGTAAAATCATATCTAAATAGACTCGGGGTCAATTTTCAAAGAGATAGGTGGGGATGGTGCATCTAAAAATTGTTGCGCCGGAGGTGGACCCTTGGGCCGAGATGGGGTTGTCGCTACCTGTAGGAGAGATCCTATGGGTCCACACCATCAGCAGGCAGAGAGGTCTGATGGACGGAGGCCGGCTGGCACTTCACCAAAACCAGCCCTCCTTCCCCCGCGGATTGAGCCTTTGGATGCCGGGGCTGGCTGGACTTAGGTGGCCTCCATCAGTGGATGTCGATGGGTGGATCGAGGTCAGCCCAGAGGCAGCAACTAGTGTAGGTATCAGTCTGTACTGGACGAGGCAGCATCCCGGACAAAGGCTGAAGAGGCGATTTTAAGCAAGCTGGGATCAGGGCTGGCAGCAATCTAGGAGCAGTGGCAAGCAAGGCTGATGTCTAGATGAGGAGAGAGTCAAAGGATGGTCAGACGAAGCAGAAGTCCAGGGCTGGAGAGAAGCAAAGACGTAGGCAAGCAATGCTGAGGTCCGGGGCTGGAGAAAGGCAACAGAGTAGTCAGGCAATGCAGAGGTTTGGGGCAGGAGAGAGGGGCAACTGAGCAGTCAGGCAATGCAGAGGTCTGGGGCTGGAGAGAGGCAACGGAGTTGTCAGGCAATGCAGAGGTCAAACCAGGTCAGCAATCTGAAGGAGAGAAGAAGGAACAAGAACACAGGAAAAAGGAAACAGAAATGAAGGCAATCAGGATCAGGAACCAGGAACTGAAGAGGCAACGAGTGCTCGACTAGCGAGGGGACCTATTGCAAAGGCAATTTGAGAGAGTGGAGCCCAGGCTTATATACCGGAGCTCCGCCGATGTCATCATCCGGGGCCGCAGCCAGGTTCCTGCCGCGGGCCCTATTTAAAGACTAGTGCGCGGTGCTGGTCAGGATGGTGTCTCTCCGTGGACCACGTGAAGAGGCCAACATGGAGCATCAGAAACTGAAGCAGAGCCGGAGGCACCAGGGGCGGCCCGAGGACGGAGCTGGTGGCCTACACTCGCCAGAGATAAGGGACCAGATGCTGGAGTACCTTGAAGGAGGTGAGGGGGCCGAGCCATGTTTCTTTAATGGCTGGCTCGCATAGCAAAATGAATATGTATTAGGGATGTGAATCGTTTTTTGACGATTTAAAATATCGTCCGATATATTTTAAATCGTCAAAAATCGTTAGGGCCACGATACAATACCAATTCCCCCGATTTATCGTTAAAAAATCGTAAATCGGGGGAAGGGGTAGGGCAGGAAAACCGGCACACTAAAACCCCCTAAAACCCACCCCCGACCCTTTAAATTAAATCCCCCACCCTCCCGAACCCCCCCCCCCAATGCTTTAAATAACCTGGGGATCCAGCGGTGGTCCAGAACGGCGGCGGTCCGGAACGGCCCCCTCAATTGAATCCTGTTGTCTTCAGCCGGCGCCATTTTGCAAAATGGCCGCCGCAAAATGGCGGCGGCCATAGACAAAAATGATTCGACGCAGGAGGTCGTTCCGGACCCCCGCTGGACTTTTGGCAAGTCTTGTGGGGGTCAGGAGGCCCCCCCAAGCTGGCCAAAAGTTCCTGGGAGTCCAGCGGGGTTCAGGAAGCGATTTCTTGCCGCAAATCGTTTTCCATACGGAAAATGGCGCCGGCAGGAGATCGACTGCAGGAGGTCGTTCAGCGGCGGTCCGGAACCCCCGCTGAACGACCTCCTGCAGTCGAATCGTTTTTGTCTATGGCCGCCGCCATTTTGCGGCGGCCATTTTGCAAAATGGCGCCGGCTGAAGACAACAGGATTCAATTGAGGGGGCCGTTCCGGACCGCCGCCGTTCTGGACCACCGCTGGATCCCCAGGTTATTTAAAGCATTTGGGGGGGGGGGGTTCGGGAGGGTGGGGGATTTAATTTAAAGGGTCGGGGGTGAGTTTTAGGGGGTTTTAGTGTGTCGGCTCACGATTTTAACGATTTTCACGATAGTTTACACACCCAAACGGCAACAATACGATTCCCTCCCCCTCCCAGCCGAAATCGATCGTTAAGACGATCGAGGACACGATTCACATCTCTAATATGTATACGAAAAAGTAACTGGCACACAAAGCTCATTTTAAGGATAATGGGTGTACTCAGGTACTGGCACAGCAAAGTAACCAATTCATAGAGGCAGAGGAGAAAGAGAATGGATTCCAGTCTTAAAGCCTAGTAGGAGAAGACAGAGAGGGGGAGATAGGGAGGGGAAAAGTCCATGGGAGGAACCACCAGGGAGGCTCCACAGCACTGATCTGCAATGGAAAGCCGGTACAAGAAGGATGAGAAGGCAAGACTGAACACCCATAGGATATAGATATAGATGAATGAACAGTCAGATCTTGAATAATGGTCCATGGACTAATTGACAATAGCCAGCTCAAAGCTCTGTCTCACCTTCAGAGAGGGCTTTGGCAATTCCCTAATAATATCCCCCTTGTCTAGCATTTCTACTAAATCCATACCACCCACACCATGCAGGAGCCCACTTATCAAAGGGCTGTGGCCCCGAAGTTGAAGGTCTGGAGTTAGAAAACCATTCTTTGGGGATAATGACCATCTACTGAACCCTGTAAATGATGAACACATGAATGTTGGCAACTAGCAAAACCCACCAGTGACTTGTTCCTTGTATTAAATAAGAAAATGATAGTCATTTTGCCTTATGCATACTTTGCCTCCTCTGCTTTAATGTTGTATGTATAACATTTTCAGCAGTGTTGCTATATAGTTTCTTATTACAAGTGTTTTTAAAAAAATATGTATTTGTTTTTATTGAGTCAGTATGGGTATTAGGGGACGGGACTTTTCTTACACATCATCCCTTCTCTCAGGAAGTTATAAAATTGAGCATACATATGTGCGTGCCAGGTAGCGCACGCACATGTTTGCCTGTGCGCATCTTTTAAAATCTACCCCTATGCTTTTTAATAACCTCTTTCCCACGAGTGTTGTATACAGGGTTATATAACCATGTATATACCCTGTACATAACAAATGTTTTCACCAAATCCTGTATATAACCTTCCCCTTTGTACCATGGAGGGGTAACAGTGACCCCCTCCCTCCCTCCCTCCTCCCCTCCTCCCTCCCTCCCTCCCTCCTTTGTCTCTCCTAGTCTCAATCCCCATTTCTAATTTATCTAGTTGTTACTTATCTGTTACTGCGTTTACTGTTCTACTGTTCTTTGTAAAGGCACTGCCTATATTTACTTTGGTTGTAAGTTACATGTAAACCGACACGATGTGCTAACGGTTGTCAGTATATAAAACTATCTAAATAAAATAAATAAATAATAGCAATATTTACTGGCTCCCTTATTCTGCTGGAGCACAGTAGCATGTTATTGTACTCTTTAATTAGAACATCTTTCAAGGTTTATACTTTTTTAAACTATGTGGACCTGCAGATCAGGAGCCTTGCATTTGTTGAGCTGACATAATCATACAGGCTTTGTAAAGACCCTCTTCCAGAAATGTTCAATGTCCAGTTATTTCTTCTGCTTACCACAAAAGCTTACTAAGTGAAAATACAGGTACACAATTTGGTTGCAAGTATAGTGCAAAAAGAAGAATCGCTAGACTGCCCGGTCGTATTGAATGAACTAATGAGTTATTTTTTCTTGATAGAGCTCAGCTACCCAAATTATTTGCTTGTCTGAAAAGAATTTTGTACTGACAACTGCAGGTCTACAGAATTTTTCTAAACAGATATAATACCATCAGGGCAAGAATTAAGAGTTTGGTACCCCTAGCAGAGTCAGAAAGTGGGATGGTGGGAGACCCTGGAGATTGGAAAGTGTGGGATGTCCCCTTTCTCCACCATCCCCCAAAGTCCCATAGTGCTCTAGCAGTGCCCCTTTGAGGTAGACTACTGGAGCAGGCTCCTCCTTGGTACACTTGCCCTCCTCTTTGTCCTAGGTTTTGGTACCTTCAAAATTTGGCACTCAGGACAATTGCCTATGTTGCCTATTCCTAGCACTGAGTCTGAATGCCATTCTTGTGAAGTTAGGACATTTTAACTACACCAGGAGGACCAAGGTATCTAGCCTGTATAGAGAAACTGAAAGGACACTTTTCCAATTGGCTACTTTGCAGCCAATCCTGCAGGTTCTTTCCCTGAAAATTACTGTGTGTAATAAATATTTGTGGACTTTTACATGTGCATTTTGTGCAAGGTGATTCCAAATGTTTTAAAAAGCCAATCTACATGTGCTATTGTCCTATCCTACCCAAAACACACCTCCAGGAATGCCTTCCTCAAATATGGCTTAAAGTGCACATGTGGAATACCATTTCTACTAAGGAAGATTTATGGAGGACAATTTTCAGCCAGCTAGTTTAGGTGGGTAAATCACTATTTTCCCTTATAAGTGACTTTGGAAATTGCCATCTCAGTTTTCTGCTTTTAAAAGTTTCACCTATCTATTAAAAAAGCACTGAGAGGAGATGATCACCTTGCTGGTGGCTGAAAGGAATCAGTATGTTTTTGCTTGGGACATTGTCTTTTGTAAAAGTATTGGGGCAAAGTTAACTATTTGGGAATATTATTTAGTGTGTTTGTATGTTTGTGCTTTTAATAGTCAGTAAGGCAGCAAATAAACAGAAGTTAGACTGTTTGTATTTTTAAATAGTCAGTCAGTAAGCAGAACTGAGTGTTGGTATTTAAAAACACAAAACAAATAAAAAAAAGTAGCCAGAAGATAGAAATAAGCTAGGAGAAGTGTATACCTAAGTATAAAGGTTGAAAAGTTCAGTTCAGTTACTCACCTTGGAAAGGTGTTGAGGTAATGTGATTTGGTTTGATTAGGTACCAACATTTGTTAATCAAGAGAGCAGTGAGACACTCTGGCTTACTAACTGAAGTTAGACTGTATTTCCCAACCCTCCTATTCCTTGCCCATTCACCCACCCCTAGCTCATCCTTTAATTTATAGGCAGGTGCCACTTTCACAAAACAAAAACAAAAAAAAAACTTTGAGAGTTTGATCATTCCCCTGTAGGCCACTACCAGACATAAAGTGAATTCACTAATACATTTAAAGGACGTAAACTAGACACATTCCTACTCCCATAACAATCTAAAACTTAACTAGGAACTGAACAAAATGGAGATGAAGGCAGCAGTCCAACAGCAAGAGGGGGGCTTCCCAGTCTTTTGCATCGAGTGTCACATGTATGATTTTTTACCCGCCGGTGAGAAATTGTACATGTGCACGTGATGCAAAGAGCTCCTGGCTCTCAGAGAGCGAGTCCAATCTCTGGAGACTAGAGTGGCAGACCTGGAGGAGCTGAGGCAGACAGAGAGGTATATAGATGAGACCTTCAGGGACATAGTAGTCAAGTCCCAACTTCAGACTGGCAGCCCTGGTACTGCCTTGGAGGAAGAAGGTCTCATGATGGGAGAGCACCAACCAGGTGTAGCAGGAAAGGATCCTGTAGCAAGGACCTGCTCTCTAGGTGATGCATTGTCCTTTCGCACTGAGGATGTCTCCCCAAGGCCTACTGCCCAGGAGGGAAGGGTTAGGTCGGCCGTCATAGTTGCTGATTCGATTATTAGGAATGTAGATAGCTGGGTGGCTGGTGGGCGTGAGGATCGCCTGGTAACATGCCTACCTGGTGCGAAGGTGGCGGACCTCACGCGTCACCTAGCTAGGATTTTAGACAGTGCTGGGGAGGAGCCGGCTGTCATGGTACATGTGGGCACCAACGACATAGGAAAATGTGGGAGGGAGTTTCTGGAAGCCAAATTTAGGCTCTTAGGTAGAAAGATTAAATCCAGAACCTCCAGGGTAGCATTCTCTGAAATGCTCCCTGTTCCACGTGCAGGTCACCAGAGGCAGGCAGAGCTCCGGAGTCTCAATGCGTGGATGAGACGATGGTGCGAGGAAGAGGGATTCAGTTTTGTTAGGAACTGGGGAACCTTTTGGGGAAGGGGGAGTCTCTTCCGAAGGGATGGGCTCCACCTTAACCAGGGTGGAACCAGACTGCTGGCGCTAACCTTTAAAAAGGAGTTAGAGCAGCTTTTAAACTAGAACAAAGGGGAAAGCCGACAGTAGCTCAGCAGCGCATGGTTCGGAGAGAGGTATCTTCAAAGGATACTAATGATGCATTAGAATTAGGGCATCCCGACAGTGAGGTTCCAATAATAAGAAAAGTAGTCCAAGTGCTTGTAACTAAAAACTCACCTGTGATAAAAAATTCTAACTTATCCCTATCAATTAAAAAGCAGAATGAAAATACAAACAAAAAGCAAACTTTGAAATGTTTGTATGCTAATGCCAGAAGTCTAAAAAGTAAGATGGGAGAATTAGAATGTATAGCAGTGAATGATGACATAGACTAAATTGGCATCTCAGGGCCATGGTGGAAGGAGGACAACCAATGGGACAGTGTATACTGGGGTACAAATTATATCTCAACGACAGAGAGGAGCACCTGGGAGGCGGTGTGGTAGGGATGGGCATTTGTTTCATTCGTTTAATTCATTTCATATGTTTCCCATTACATGTCAATTAGATGTGCATTCGTTTCATATGTTTCATACATTTCATATTACATGCTTGTATAGGAAACATATGAAATGGATGAAATGAATGCACATCCCTATGGTGTGGTGCTTTATGTCAGGGACGGCATAGAGTCCAACAGGATAAACATCCTGCATGAGACTAAATGCACAATTGAATCTTTATGGGTAGAAATCCCTTGTGTGTCGGTGAAGACTATAGTGATAGGAGTATACTACCATCCACCTGGTCAAGATGGTGAGACTGGCAGTGAAATGGTAAGATAAATTAGGGAAGCTAACCCAATTGGTAGTGTGGTAATGGGAGACTTCAATTACCAATCAAAACAGATGGGAATATAGAACATAAGAACACAAGAACATGCCATACTGGGTCAGACCAAGGGTCCATCAAGCCCAGCATCCTGTTTCCAACAGTGGCCAATCCAGGTCATAAGAACCTGGCAAGTACCCAAAAACTAAGTCTATTCCATGTTACCGTTGCTAGTAATAGCAGTGGCTATTTTCTAAGTCAACTTAATTAATAGCAGGTAATGGACGTCTCCTCCAAGAACTTATCCAATTCTTTTTTAAACACAGCTATACTAATTAAACTAACCACATCCTCTGGCAACAAATTCCAGAGTTTAATTGTGCGTTGAGTAAAAAAGAACTCTCTTCGATTAGTTTTAAATGTGCCACATGCTAACTTCATGGATTGCCCCCTAGTGGCTATTCTCTAAGTGCACTTAATAGCAGGTAATGGACTTCTCCTCCAAGAACTTATCCAATCCTTTTTTAAACACAGCTATACTAACTGCACGAACCACATTCTCTGGCAACAAATTCCAGAGTCTAATTGTGCGTTGAGTAAAAAAGAACTTTCTCCGATTAGTTTTAAATGTGCCCCATGCTAACTTCATGGAGTATCCCCTAGTCCTTCTACTATCCGAAAGAGTAAATAACCGATTCACATCTACCCGTTCTAGACCTCTCATGATTTTAAACACCTCTATCCTATCCCCCCTCAGCCGTCTCTTCTCCAAGTTGAAAAGGCCTAACCTCTTTAGTCTTTCCTCATAGGAGAGCTGTTCCATTCCCCTTATCATTTTGGTAGCCCTTCTCTGTACCTTCTCCATCGCAATTATATCTTTTTTGAGATGCGGCGACCAGAATTGTACACAGTATTCAAGGTGCGGTCTCACCATGGAGTGATACAGAGGCATTATGACATTTTCCATTTTATTCACCATTCCCTTTCTAATAATTCCCAATATTCTGTTTGCTTTTTTGACTGCCGCAGCACACTGAACCGACGATTTCAATGTGTTATCCACTATGATGCCTAGATCTCTTTCTTGGGTAGTAGCACCTAATATAGAACCTAATATTGTGGAACTATAGCATGGATTATTTTTCCCTATATGCATCACCTTGCACTTATCCACATTAAATTTCATCTGCCATTTTGATGCCCAATTTTGCAGTCTCACAAAGTCTTCCTGCAATTTATCACAATCTGCTTATGATTTTACTACTCTGAACAATTTTGTATCATCTGCAAATTTGATTAATCTCACTTGTCGTATTTCTTTCCAGATCATTTATAAATATATTGAAAAGTAAGGGTCCCAATACAGATCCCTGAGGCACTCCACTGCCCACTCCCTTCCACTGAGAAAATTGTCCATTTAATCCTACTCTTTGTTTCCTGTCTTTTAGCCAGTTTGCAATCCACAAAAGGACATCGCCACCTATCCCATGACTTTTTACTTTTCCTCGAAGCCTCTCATGATGAACTTTGTCAAATGACTTCTGAAAATCCAAGTATACTACATACAAGTTTACAAGTTTACATTTACAAGTATACAAGTATACTTGTAAATCAATTTTAAATTATAGCCTCGATGAAGGTGTCAGCAGGCCTGTCGTTGTTTTCAACCGAAACCAACCGGCCTTCTCTATCATCCACCTTCTACAGTTTTTTATTATACTTCATATATATTTTTTTAAACTTTTTTAAATGTATTTTCCGAGTTAAAATATAACCATAGTCCAGAGATTTTAAAGCGCCCAACACGGCCATGTTTCACACAAGAAGTGCTTCTTCAGGGGCATTTAAACATTTCCTTTATAGTACCTATGAAAATTATAACAAATGATTATTTTAGTAAGACATGCAAAGATAGTCAGTAATACACAGCAGTACTTATCTTCGTTGTAAGGCTACCATTTTCATCTGGATTGGCGTCTCAACTGTTTTGCATAAAGAACTGAGGAACCGAGGCTAGCGAGAGCATCTCTTTAAATATCCTGTTTGTGCCGCGAGCGGGAACTGGAAGTCACTGTATGCAAATGGGGATGTCAAAACATGAAAGTGTGATGTCATGGAGATGGAGAAAAGTACTATCTCTTCTCAAATCTGAAATAGTTAACATAAATCCTTAGTATCCTGATGTAGTATCCTGAAATAGTATCACAAGAATCCTTAGTTCTCAATTTATCATCTATTAATCTTACGGAGACACAAATTCAAATATTAGAACATGGACTGTCCTTTGTGCCTACCCCTCGCACTGATCCTTTCGCACTCCAGGTATCATTATTTCGTTTCACATGTACACTTAAATTAAAGCATTTTTTTGCTTCGCATCTCACTGGACCAGAGATTCATCCATCTTTTCTAATCCGTCTACCTGGATACCACCTGGCCCGGAAGAACCGGCTATTAAAGTATTCTATCAATTAGTTTCACAAGAGATTTCTTCTCTTTCCACTTCCTTGACAAAGTTTTTTCCTAATTTTTCATGAAAAGAACATTCAGCCCTTCAGGATCTGTGTTCTACTTCAAATCTGATAATAAAACCCACTGATAAAGGGGGTAAAATTGTGATTCAGGATCGAGCTGTATATGAATCCTAAATTCTACGGCAGTTAAATGACACACACTATTATACACCTTTAGCAGAAGATCCGACTGCTGCAATAAAAAAAGAGATTTCTAATTTGGTACAATCTGGAGCAAAATCTGGTTTTTTGACTCATAGGATGTTCTTTTCCTAGTTAAATCACATCCTTGGGTTCCAGTTTTTTATACACTCCCTAAAATTCACAAAGATCTCCAACATCCCCCAGGTCGTCCGATCGTTTCAAGCTGTGGATCTCTACTTGAATCATTATCTCGTTTTATTGACCAGTTTCTGGCTCCTTTTGTTCCTCAGATGTCATCCTTTATCAGAGATTCTTCAGAGATGGTCCTTTTTTTAGAAAATCTAAAAATTGACACCACTGATTTAAAACTCGTAACTTTGGATGTTGAGGCATTATATACATCCATCCCCCAGGATGAGGCAATTGACGTGGCCAATTTCTATTTTGATCAAAGACCACGACCACATCGTGTTCCCAATTATTTTTTGACACAACATTTAGAAGTGGCTTTAAAAAATAATTTGTTTGCCTTTGATTCTTCTTTTTTCCAACAAATTTGTGGGACAGCCATGGGGGCTACCATGGCTCCAGACCTGGCCAACCTGTATTTGAATAAGTTTGAGGAGGAATGGCTCACTGAACATTCATTTAAACAACAACTCATTATTTGGAAATGTTATATCGATGATGTTTTCGTTTTGTAGCGTGGTACTGTTGAGGAATTTGGAAATTTTTTGAACTGGCTCAATTCTTGTAATTTAAATTTGCATTTTACAGCTGATATCCAGGAGAGATAGATTTCTTTTTTAGATATCAAAATTGAATTGACCAAGGGGAGTTTTTTTACTTCCATCTACAGGAAACCAGTTTGCTCTAATACCTACTTACATTTTCAAAGTGCACATTAGAGATGTGCAGACCAAAAGTTTAAGTTCATAAGTCCATAAGTCGAAAGGGGGTCCCATTTGCGGTCAATATGGACATATGGAGAATTCCATAAGTTGAGTCTATGTCCATATGTGCAAATAAAAATTTAAACCCCTCACCCGCCTTAATCCCCCCCCCCCCCCCCCGGACTTACCAAAACTCCCTGGTGGTCCAGCGGGGTCAGGACGCCATTTCTGAACTCCTTTGCAGGAGGCCCCCCCAAGCTGGCCAAAAGTTCCTTTTGGGCCCAACGAGGGGTCCGGGAGCGAACCCGAGGGGAATCACGTGACGCTGCGTCACTCCGACGTGACGCCGACGTCACGTGATTCCCCACGCGTCCGCTCCCGGACCCTCACGGAACTTTTGGCCAGCTTTGGTAAGTCTTGGGGGGGGGATTAAGGAGGGTGAGGGGTTTAAATTTTTATTTAGATCAACAATCGCAATTTCCAACGTATTCAACATAGCTATGTTGAATAAGTTGGAAATCCGATCGTTTAAGCCTCATCTTTTTTTTAAGTTAAAAAAAAAAAATAAGTTGCGTTTTCCATTTAAGTTCAAAACGAATGCACACCCCTAGTGCACATCCACGAGCCTTAAAAGTGATTCTTCCAGTGAGTCAATGTATTCATCTTTGAAGACTTTGTTCAACTACTGCAGATTTTGAAACACAATCACAAGTCTTGTCCGAACAGTTTTTACAAAGAGGTTATCCTCGTAAATGTATTAGAAAAACTTACCTACAGGCAAAATTTTCTCATAGAGAATGGTTGTTTTTACCTCGATCTAATGAAGAATCTGCTACTTCGACATGCATCTTACCATTTTCACCAGAGGCTAAAATCATCAAGAAAGCTATTTTGAAATACTGGCATGTTTTACAAATACATAGTGTTTTTCAGTCTTTTCCATGGATTACTTTCTCTCGTGCCAGAAACCTAAGAGACCGATTAGTACACTCTGATTTTTCTTTTCTACCTGATGCTACTAGGGATGTGAATCGTTTTTTGACGATTTAAAATATCGTCCGATATATTTTAAATCGTCAAAAATCGTTAGGGCCACGATACAATACCAATTCCCCCGATTTATCGTCAAAAAATCGTAAATCGGGGGAAGGGGGAGGGCAGGAAAACCGGCTCACTAAAACCCCCTAAAACCCACCCCCAACCCTTTAAATGAAATCCCCCCCTCCCGAACCCCCCCCCCAAATGCCTTAAATTACCTGGGGGTCCAGCGGTGGTCCGGAACGGCAGCGGTCCGGAACGGCCTCCTGCAATTGAATCGTGTTGTCTTCAGCCGGCGCCATTTTTCAAAATGGCGGCGCAAAATGGCGGCGGCCATAGAACAACACGATTCAACTGCAGGAGGTCGTTCGGGACCCCCACTGGACTTTTGGCAAGTCTTGTGGGGGTCAGGAGGCCCCCCCAAGCTGGCCAAAAGTCCCTGGGGGTCCAGCGGGGGTCCGGAAAACGATCTCCTGCCGCGAATCGTTTTCCGTACGGAAAATGGCGCCAGCAGGAGATCGACTGCAGGAGGTCATTCAGTGGGGGTTCCGGACCGCCGCTGAACGAATAGCGGTGGGTATACAGACTAAAAACAGTTATTCCTTTTGGTTTAAATACTGAATTGGATCTACATGTTTTTTTGGGATAAGACATATTGTTTCTCTGTTCTTGTTAACTATTTCAGATTTGTGAAGAGAAAGTACTTTTCTCCCTCATCTACATGACATTACAGTTTCATGTTTTGACATTCCCATTTGCATACAGTAACGTCCAGTTCCCACTCTTGGCATAAACAGGATATTTAAAGAGACGCTCTCACTAGCCTCGGTTCCTCCGTTCTTTATGCAAGATGCTTGAGACGCCAGTCCAGATGAAAATGGTAGCCATACAATGAAGATAAGTACTGCTGTGTATTACTGACTATCTTTGCATGTCTTAGTAAATAGTCCTTTGTTATAATTTTCATAGGTATGATAAAGGAAATGTTTAAATGCCCCTGAAGAAGCACTGCTTGTGTGAATCGGCCATGTTGGGCGCTTTAAAATCTCTGGACTGTGGTTACATTTTTACTCGGAAAGTACATGAAAAAAAAGTTAAAAAATATATATATGAAGTATAATAAAAAACTGTTGAAGGTGGATGATAGAGAAGACCGGTTGGTTTCGGTTGAAAAACACGACAGGCTGCTGACACCTTCATCTAGGCTATAATTTAAAATTGATTTACAAATTCCCATCTATTTTGATTGATATATCCCAATTTGGGTAACTTTTTTGACTCTATTGATTGGTATTGTAGACTTCAATTATCCCAATATTGACTGGGTAAAAGTATCATCGGTACATGCTAGAGATATAAAGTTCCTGGATTGAATAAATGACATTTTTATGTAGCAGTTGTTCAGGAACCAACAAGAGAGGGAACAATTTTAGATCTAATTCTCAGTGGAACCCAGGATTTGGTGAGAGAGGTAACGGTGATGGGGCCGCTTGGCAATAGTGACCATAATATGATCAAATTTGAATTAATGACTGGAAGGGGGACAGTAAGCAAATCCATGGCTCTCGTGCTAAACTTTCAAAGGGAAACTTTGATAGAATGAGAAAAATTGTTAGAAAAAAACCTAAAGGAACAGCTACAAAGGTAAAAAGTGTGCAAGACGCGTTGTCATTATTAAAAAAAATACCATCCTAGAAGAACAGTCCAGATCAATTCCACACACTAAAAAAGGTGGAAAGAAGGCAAAACAATTACCGGCATGGTTAAAAGGGGGGGGGGGGGTGAAAGAAGCTATTTTAGTCAAAAGATCTTCATTCAAAAATTGGAAGAAAGATCCAACAGAAAAAAATAGGATAATGCATAAGCATTGGCAAGTTAAATGTAAGACATTGATAAGACAGGTTAAGAGAGAATTTGAAAAGAAGTTGGCCATAGAGGCAAAAACTCACAGTAAAAACTTTTTTTAATATATCCGAAGCAGAAAGCCTGTGAGAGAGTCAGTTGGACCGTTAGATGATTGAGGGGTTAAAGGGGCACTTAGAGAAGATAAGGCCATCGAAGAGTATGTTGGGGAGGTACCTGTACTGGAGAAGGTTTTCATGGGTAATGATTCAGATGGACTGAATCAAATCACGGTGAACCTAGAAGATGTGATAGGCCTGATTGACAAACTGAAGAGTAGCAAATCACCTGGACCAGATGGTATACACCCCAGAGTTCTGAAGGAACTAAAAAATGAAATTTCAGACCTATTAGTAAAAATTTGTAACCTATCATTAAAATCATCCATTGTACCTGAAGACTGGAGGATAGCTAATGTAACCCCAATATTTAAAAAGGACTCCAGGGGAGATAACGGGAAACTACAGACCGCTTAGCCTGACTTCAGTGCCAGGAAAAATAGTGGAAAGTGTTCTAAACATCAAAATCACAGAACATATAGAAAGACAAGTCAGCATGGCTTTACCCAAGGCAAGTCTTGCCTCACAAATCTGCTTCACTTTTTTGAAGGAGTTAATACACATGTGAATAAAGGTGAACTGGTAGATGTACTCATAACTGTCTCCCTCCCCTTTTAATACTATGTTATTCTGACTTATATATTTGTATATTCTAACTTATGACTTTCTTTCTTATTTAATCATATGTATTTAATCATTGCTTGATCCCACACTTATTGTATATTGTTCAGTTCTAATTCTGCAATACGCCCTAGTTAATTCGCCCCTTTATATGTTATTTTCCCCTACCTTGTTCAACTTTATATGGATTGTTCATTGTTCTCTGTAAAGCTCCATTAGCTACATTTTTTGTTTACTGTAAACCGATGAGATGTTCCCAACGTTCATAGGTATATAAAAGCTTCTAAATAAAAATAAATAAATAGTGTACTTGGATTTTCAGAAGGTGTTTGACAAAGTTCCTCATGAGAGGCTTCTAGGAAAAGTAAAAAGTCATGGGATAGGTGGTGATGTCCTTTCGTGGATTACAAACTGCCTAAAAGACAGGAAACAGAGAGTAGGATTAAATAGACAATTTTCTCAGTGGAACGGAGTGGGCAGTGGAGTGCCTCAGGGATCTGTATTGGGACCCTTACTTTTCAATATATTTATAAATGATCTGGAAAGAAATATGACGAGTGAGGTAATCAAATTTGCAGATAACACAAAACTGTTCAGAGTAGTTAAATCACAAGCAGATTGTGATAAATTGCAGGAAGACCTTGTGAGACTGGAAAATTGGGCATCGAAATGGCAGATGAAATTTAATGTGGATAAGTGCAAGGTGATTCATATAGGGAAAAATAACCCATGCTATAGTTACACAATGTTAGGTTCCACATTAGGTGCTACTACCCGGAGACGCGGTGAAGGTCGCATCGCGGCCGCATCCATCAGCATCATACGATGGAGAAGGTTGCGCCACATCCAATATGAAGGGGAGGAGGAATCTCGCCAGTGTAGTAGGATAGCTTTCTTCCCCACTAAACATGCTTTTCTAATTAGTAAGTGGGCTCCCGCTCCCCGAACTCGCACCGGAGAAATGCAACCAAAAAGAAGCCACTGGGGGGACACCGGAAGAGTGACCCCTAATAAGACCTCAAGATATCGAACTATTTTTACCCATAAGGTATGAATGTCAGGGCATTCCCAAAAAGCGTGAGACAGGGTTCCTCTTGCATTCCCACAATGCGTACATGCTGGGGACATGGAGATTCGCAAATGAAAAGCCCCTTGCGCCGACACAAAACTCCGGCGTAAAAATTTATATTGCATTTCTCTAAAGTACGAATTGACCGAGATCTGGGAGACCCGCCTAAAACATGCTTTAAGTATGTTGCCACTAATAACAAATATCCCATCCCCATTCTACTGGTCAACCAGAACATAGCAAGTATCCGTACTAGAAATTTGCCTAAGACGGTGGTAATACTGGGATAGCGAAGGCACCTGCTCCTTCTCAAATGAGAAGAGGGAGTCCAAAATGTGAAAGTAGGAGGGCTGCCTAGTAGGGGATGGAAGAGAGCCCACATAATGCTGCAGTTGCAGATAGGAAAACACCTATGTCTTAGATATGCCATATTGCTCCTGGAGATCTGAAAAAGACATCAAGGTACCATCTGGAGTCAAAGCATGTCCTAACAACGTGATACCCTTATCCCGCCATCGTTGGAACCCTACAGTTTGGGAGCCCGGGGTAAAATCTGGATTGCCTTGAACCGGCAAAAAATAAGCACATATTTTTTGCCGGTTCAAGGCCGGTTCGGGCCCAAGACGTCCGGAGAGGCTTGAAGAGAACATTCTGAACTAAAAATGTAGGGAGTGCTGTAGCCTGGGCCTGCAAAACAAATTTAAGAGAAAAGGAGGCCGCAAGTTCTATATCAGCCGATAAACTTATGACAGTAGATTTATCCAACAGCCAGTCTCTCATGAGACAGAGATTGCTAGCTAAATTATAGAGCGCTAAATCAGGGACCCCCAAACCTCCCCGTCCCCATCTTTCACGCATCCACGCCAGCGGGACACGGGACCTCCCCCCCTCCAATAAAAGCGACTTTGTATCCGATCAAGCTGCCTAAGCTCTACCATGCGCAGATGCAATGGCATATTCTGAAAGAGATATAGCCACTTGGGCAAGATCACCATCTTAAAGAGGTGGACCCTTCCACCTAATGACAAAGGTAAACGTGCCCAAGTGGTCAATTTATCCCGAGTATATTGTAATAACAGATTTACATTAATTTTATAGATGTGAGACAAATCTCGGGGCAAAACAATTCCAAGGTAGGTGAAGGAGGTAGGTGAAGAGTTTCCCCTGGCCCAGGCCAGGGGAAACTCTTCTCTCCAGGTAGTCGCCAAAGTATCAGGGAAGGCTAAGGCCACCGATTTATCTAAATTTAAGTGATAGCCAGAAAAAATCTCAAATTCCCAAAAGATCTGAAGGAGAGAGGAAAGAGATTTCTTAGGGTCTGTGATAAAGACTAATATGTCATCTGCAAATGCAGCATATTTAAAGGTGGAGGACTGAAATCGCATCCCCTTAATGGTTTTCGCCACTTGTATTTTTTGCAATAATGGTTCCAGTTGGAGAACAAATAAAAGAGGCAACAGAGGACAGCCCTGCCTAGTTCCCCTAGTAATGGAAAATACCTCAGAGGAGGAGCCATTCGCTATGAGGTTGGCTTCCGGAGTCTGGTAAAGGAGGCGTACTAGATTAAAAAAGAACCCCCCAAACTCCATCTGCCTCAACACCCAAAACAGATAGTCCCATTCAACCCTGTCAAACGCCTTTTCGGCATCGAAACTAACAGCTAGGAAGGGGGCATCCATCTTCTGGCACATAGTCATCGCTGCCATAACCTGACGGATGCTAGTTAGGGCATATCGCTTTCACACAAAACCCACTTGATTGGGCCCCACCAGGGAAGGGAGGACAACCGACAGGCGATCTGCCAAAACTTTCGTCAATATTTTTTGATCAAAATTCAGTAAGGAGATTGGTCGGTAAGATTCAGGTGCCAAGGGATCCTCCCCCGGTTTATGTATAAGGGTAATATTTGCCGTGTTGGAATGAGCTGGGAAGGACCCTTCTGCTTCAAGAGCAGCAATGAGCTGGACCAAAGGAGGTCCCACCAGGTCCGAGATGCATTTATAAAACTCCGCGCCATATCCATCCGGCCCCGGGGCTTTAAATGCCTTAGCACCCCGAATAACCGAGGTCACCTCAGCTAATGTTACTGGCTGATTCAGGAAGGACTGCTGATCAGGTGTCAAGTGAGGAAGGCTGATTTGCTCACATAATTTTTTACAAGCCCCCGGGTCCCAATGCTCAGATGTATAAAGATCCCGGTAAAAGTCACAAAAACGACGCAAAATGTCGTCCGTAGTAGTCAAAAGTTTACCCGTGGGGGATCATAAAGCGGGAATATATTGAGACCCACGGGCCGTGCGGACCAGATTCGCCATCATTTTACCCGCTTTATTACTGTGTTGGTACAGTTTGTATTGATAGTATAAGAAGCTCTTCCGAGCCCGCTGGTGTAATAACGTATTAAGCTCCCCTTGGATCGATAAAAAATGAACCCTCGCCCCATGAGAATTGTTGCGATTCAGCGATGTCTTGGCCCCATTCAATTTAGCAGTTATGGTCAAAATTCTGTGGTCAATAACCTTTTTCCGGTGAGCCACAAAAGAGATAATATCACCTCTTAACACTGTTTTCGCAGTATACCAAAATAGAACTGGGGTATCCACATGTTGGGCATTTGAAGTGGCAAAATCCGACCAGCGTGCTCGCAAGTACTCCTGAAATTTGACATCATTAGCAAGATAAAATGGAAACCGCCACCGAAAGGCAGTGGGGGGTTTGCTCCCAATACGCATCTCCAAATATACCGGGGCATGGTCAGAGATTACAATTTTCCCAGTGTTAACCGCCTCCACCTGGGAGAGGCTACGGGCACTGAGAAGAAAATAATCAATACGAGTTAATGTACAGTGAGCTCTAGAAATGTGTGTGAAATCTTTCTCACCCAGATGCAGAAGGCGCCAGACATCCATCAAGTGGAAAGATTGTTCCAAAAAAGATGGACCTTTACCATTTCCCCCCGATGGGCTTAAGGGGGGAGACCTATCTAATTGGCCATTGCGAATGGTGTTGAAATCTCCTCCCAGCAAGAGACACTCCTCTGCATAGGCAAAAAGTAATTGGTATAGTTCTTGGTAAAACTGGGGATTGTAATTGTTGGGAGCATAGATATTACATAAAATCACCTTAGAATGATATAACTCGGCCTCTAAAATAATATACTGTCCCAGGGGATCTTTAATGCTAGAGTGAACCTTCAGAGGAACATTCCCTTGGACCCAAATAGCTACCCCCGCTGATCTGGTGGTATCTGAGGCATAATAAATTTCCCCTCCCCATAGTTTACTTAATTTATCATGCTCTGCATCAGAAAGGTGAGTTTCCTGTAGGAATGCAATATTTGCATGTTTACATTTAAGAGGGGCATGAATCTTGGACCTTTTAATAGGTGAGTTTATCCCACAGACATTCCAAGTAACTAAATTAGTCGCAGACTAAAGAGATATCAAAGTAGATCTTCCATGAGAATTCAAGCAATTTAATCTGTAGCGGGGGTCCTCCCAGCCGGGGCCCCAACTACCTAGCAGCAACGGACTGAATGTGATATCAAAAGAACTGAATATACCAAATGAGAATTCCCCACGTGGACTTGAACCCCACTTCCCAAAAAAACCCAAACCCTCAAATTTCCCAATAAATCCCTGCCTTTGCCTCGCTAGGTCTACCGCGAGGTCTTTCTCCTGACTAGCCCTGGAGACCACAACCATGCTGGCACTCCCCACCCCCTCCCCCACCCCCATCTGCATCAGTATTAAACAAGTTTCATAAAATTATAATTCTTGTGAAAATAATATAAACACAGTGACTAAACAGTTTCCCCACATGCAGGCAACAACTACATAACAAGGGAGGCATATGAACAATTATAATGATAGAAACTATGAGGAATATAAACCATTATAAATCCACATATTCTCCGGTGTAGCACACATAAATAAGGGCCCCTTTTGAAAATGAGAAGGCCCCACAAAAAACCAACATTAAATCTGGTGTTGGGGCTGAGGAATAGATAATGAAAAAAAACAAATTAAAAAAAAATCCCGCCCTGAGAACGTCTGGAAAGAGCACCCAGGGCAGGGAGGTGATAAAGAGTTCCAGGCCGTGCAGTACTCAGTCCAGGAAAAATCAGGTGCAAATCCCAGTATCCAGCTTTAAGCCGCAAATGTGATGTCAGAGGGCACAAATCAAATAGAGCGGTCCGAGTACCAGTACAAGCACATGTGCCCTTGTTCCCACTGGGATCCAGGCAGAGCTACTGAGAAGGTCTAATTCGAGCC
This sequence comes from Rhinatrema bivittatum, assembly GCF_901001135.1. Lineage (NCBI taxonomy): Eukaryota > Metazoa > Chordata > Amphibia > Gymnophiona > Rhinatrematidae > Rhinatrema > Rhinatrema bivittatum. The sequence continues at coordinate 605,691,712 of NC_042615.1, forward strand.
CACTGATCAGAATTAGTTCAGTCAATAAAAATAAAATAAAATAAAGAATTGAAATGTCCGGAGAAAAAATTCCACAAGGGTAATTCCGAGAGACACAGGCCATCCCAGTTGAAATTTGTTTAGTCGGAGCTGTACCCAAAGAAAAAAAACCCCCGAGCATCAGGCGCAGGCAGACACTGCCAAGTCTCCCCTGGAAATAGCGAGTCATCTGCATGGGAAAGCAGGATCAGATCCTGGAGTGGCTGTTCCCCACTCCTGCAATAAAACGCTGGCCTCCCGGGGCGGTGTACCACTTCCCCCCAGGATCAGAATCCACTCGCAGGCGAGCCAGGTAAATCAAGGAGGCCCTGGATCCCCTGTGCCAAAAGCTGTGAACAAATAGGAGCCATGGCACGCCTCTGAGCCGCTACAACAGCGGAGAAGTCCTGAAAAATCAGTACTTTGTGATTCTCGTAAGTGAGAGCCCGGCCTTTCCTGATAGTTGTTAAAATTTCTTGTTTATGCGCAAAATTAAATATTTTCGCCACTATGACTCGTGGCCTCGAGGCCTCAGGCTTCCGGGCGCCCAGCCTGTAGGCCCTCTCAATACGTAACGGGCCATGCGCTGCCGATAGGGAAAGTTCTTTTTTAAGCCATGACTCCAGAACAGCTGGGAGGTCACAATCCGGAATGGACTCAGGCAGCCCAATAAATCTCAAATTAGAGCGCCTGGAGCGATTCTCCAGGTCTTCGAGTTTCGTTGAATTTTTTAGTACTTCGGCCTGCAGCGCTGCCAGGTCACTCTGTACCGTCAAGAGGCCATCTTGCGCCTCTAATACGCGGCTTTCGAGTTCAGTACAGCGGCCCTCAAATTTATTTAAGCTTGCCGATATCTCCGCCACTGCAGTCGATATCGATTTAAGTTCAGGCCCCAGCGCCTCGATAACCGCGGATTTAATCTCGGCCAGAATCGGCTCTGTAAATGGTTCAGCAGGTTCGGCTGTGGCGGCCATGACAGGCTTCGCAGTGACAGTCTGGCTTTCTGTCCCTTTATCCTTGGTTGATTTTACAAGATGGGCCGGCATGCCCGAGAAATGATGCTGCACAAATGAGAAAAACTCCCATAGTGCTCTAAAATCACTTATCTGTCAGAAGCAATGCGGATGGGGGTCGATTGCAGAGGCCGGTCGCCGAGAGGGAAGGAATCACATCCTCCTCCCTCAGTGCACCACGTGATCTCCATGTCTCTTTTTACAGTAAGGGGTTTAGTGTGTTGAAAACACGTGTCCAAACCCCCCCCCCCCTAAACAAAGGGATCAATTTTAAAAGGAGCGCGTGGCTGTCCATGTGCGTGCGGTATCCGGCATGCGCACATGGGCGTGCCGATTTTATAACAAGTGTGCATAGATTGAGTGCGCTTCCCTAGGACAGAGTACAATGGCGGGGTCCTGGCCTGCCCTCCCTCCCCATCCAGAGCCTGCCCACCCCTTTTTCAGGCCCTGGCACTTGTGCACATACCAGGATTTACGCGTGTGGCTGGGCCCGTTAAACAATGCACGCTGTGAGCGCAAGGCCTGGCCACGTGCATAAACCCCGGGTTTTACATGCACAGGCCTTTGAAAATTTGGCCTTAATTAGGGATGTGAATCGTGTCCTCGATCGTCTTAACGATCGATTTCGGCTGGGAGGGGGAGGGAATCGTATTGTTGCCGTTTGGGGGGGTAAAATATCGTGAAAAATCGTTAAAAATCGTTAAAAATCGAAAAAATCGAAAAAACCGGCACATTAAAACCCCCTAAAACCCACCCCCGACCATTTAAATTAAATCCCCCACCCTCCCGAACCCCCCCCAAATAACTTAAATAACCTGCGGGTCCAGCGGCGGTCCGGAACGGCAGCGGTCCGGAACGGGCTCCTGCTCCTGAATCTTGTCGTCTTCAGCCGGCGCCATTTTCCAAAATGGCGCCGAAAAATGGCGGCAGCCATAGACGAAAAAGATTGGACGGCAGGAGGTCCTTCCGGACCCCCGCTGGACTTTTGGCAAGTCTCGTGGGGGTCAGGAGGCCCCCCACAAGCTGGCCAAAAGTTCCTGGAGGTCCAGCGGGGATCAGGGAGCGATTTCCTGCCGCGAATCGTTTTCGTACGGAAAATGGCGCCGGCAGGAGATCGACTGCAGGAGGTCGTTCAGCGAGGCGCCGGAACCCTCGCTGAACGACCTCCTGCAGTCGATCTCCTGCCGGCGCCATTTTCCGTACGAAAACGATTCGTGGCGGGAAATCGCTCCCTGACCCCCGCTGGACCTCCAGGAACTTTTGGCCAGCTTGTGGGGGGCCTCCTGACCCCCACGAGACTTGCCAAAAGTCCAGCGGGGGTCCGGAAGGACCTCCTGCCGTCCAATCTTTTTCGTCTATGGCCGCCGCCATTTTTCGGCGCCATTTTGGAAAATGGCGCCGGCTGAAGACGACAAGATTCAGGAGCAGGAGCCCGTTCCGGACCGCTGCCGTTCCGGACCGCCGCTGGACCCGCAGGTTATTTAAGTTATTTGGGGGGGGGGTTCGGGAGGGTGGGGGATTTAATTTAAAGGGTCGGGGGTGGGTTTTTAGGGGGTTTTAGTGTGCCGGCTCACGATTCTAACGATTTATAACGATAAATCGTTAGAATCTGTATTGTATTGTGTTCCATAACGGTTTAAGACGATATTAAAATTATCGGACGATAATTTTAATCGTCCTAAAACGATTCACATCCCTAGCCTTAATATAGCTCATCACAAGCAAATGCATGTTGATGAGGCTATTAGTAATTCACCCAGGATACTGAAAAAAATCTGTGGCTGAGCCGAAGAAAAAGCAGAAAATACTGCTTTTCTGTACACCCTCTGACTTAATATCTAGGATTGGATTTCTGAACCCACTGACAGTCACCTTTCCTGGGCTAAGGAGGCACTAGGGGCGCATAATCATCCCTAGCACTTCATTTTAGCGCAATCCCTCATTTAAATACATTCCATGAAATTATCATGTAGCACATTTAAGACTAATCAGAAAAAAATATTTTTCAGTCAACGCACAAATAAGCTCTGGAATTTGTTGCCAGAGGATGTGTTTAGTGCAGTTATTGCAGCTGGATTTTAAAAAGGTTTGGATAAGTTCTTGGAGGAGAAGTCCATTAACTGCTATTAATCAAGTTGACTTAGGGAATGGCGTTTGCTATTAATTGCATCAGTAGCATGGGATTTTCTTAGTGTTTGGATTCTTGCCAGGTTCTTGAGGCCTGGTTTGGCCTCTTTTGGAAACAGGATGCTGAGCTTGATGGACCCTTGGTCTTACCCAACAAGGCAACTTCTTATGTTCTTATGATTGCATGCCCAGGAAAGGTGGCTGGGTGCGCGTTGGGAGAGCAGGCGCTAAACATTGAGTGCCCGTTGTCCCGCAGAGCTTACTGAATTGGCCTGAAAGTACTTTAGGTGCATAAAACCCTGTTTTTCATGCTGGCTGCTCTGAAATGTATCTGGTCTCTGTGCATGTAAAAGAAAATGTGTAACCCCATTTGAGATGCAATTTTATATGCACTGAGATGAGATATTTTTTTTGGGGGGGGGAGGGGGGGGGGGGAGAGTCAGAGTGCACACAGAACTTGTGCGCGTTCTTCTTGATTTTAATAGGTTCATATGCACGTGTAAGTTACGACCTCCACAGAGAATCTGTAACTTTACACAAGTGAAGGTGTGTGTGTGTACTCTTCCAACTACCTGAGTATTTTCGAAGCAAATTTACATGTATAAGTTCACCTTGAAAATAATTGGCAAGGTCTGCATGTAGAGTCTTCGTGCAGACTTTGCCTATATATGGTAGGGATGTGAATCGTGTCCTCGATCGTCTTAACGATCGATTTCGGCTGGGAGGGGGAGGGAATCGTATTGTTGCCATTTGGGGGGGTAAAATATCGTGAAAAATCGTTAAAAATCGAAAAATCGAAAAATCGAAAAACCGGCACATTAAAACCCCCTAAAACCCACCCCCGACCCTTTAAATTAAATCCCCCACCCTCCCGAACCCCATCCCTCGCCGGAACATCGTTAAAAATCGAAAAATCGAAAAAATCGAAAAACCGGCACATTAAAACCCCCTAAAACCCACCCCCGACCCTTTAAATTAAATCCCCCACCCTCCCGAACCCCCCCCCAAATAACTTAAATAACCTGCGGGTCCAGCGGCGGTCCGGAACGGGCTCCTGCTCCTCAATCTTGTCGTCTTCAGCCGGCGCCATTTTCCAAAATGGCGCCGAAAAATGGCGGCGGCCATAGACGAAAAAGATTGGACGGCAGGAGGTCCTTCCGGACCCCCGCTGGACTTTTGGCAAGTCTCGTGGGGGTCAGGAGGCCCCCCACAAGCTGGCCAAAAGTTCCTGGAGGTCCAGCGGGGGTCAGGGAGCGATTTCCCGCCGCGAATCGTTTTCGTACGGAAAATGGCGCCGGCAGGAGATCGACTGCAGGAGGTCGTTCAGCGAGGCGCCGGAACCCTCGCTGAACGACCTCCTGCAGTCGATCTCCTGCCGGCGCCATTTTCCGTACGAAAACGATTCGCGGCGGGAAATCGCTCCCTGACCCCCGCTGGACCTCCAGGAACTTTTGGCCAGCTTGTGGGGGGCCTCCTGACCCCCACGAGACTTGCCAAAAGTCCAGCGGGGGTCCGGAAGGACCTCCTGCCGTCCAATCTTTTTCGTCTATGGCCGCCGCCATTTTTCGGCGCCATTTTGGAAAATGGCGCCGGCTGAAGACGACAAGATTCAGGAGCAGGAGCCCGTTCCGGACCGCTGCCGTTCCGGACCGCCGCTGGACCCGCAGGTTATTTAAGTTATTTGGGGGGGGGTTCGGGAGGGTGGGGGATTTAATTTAAAGGGTCGGGGGTGGGTTTTAGGGGGTTTTAGTGTGCCGGCTCACGATTCTAACGATTTATAACGATAAATCGTTAGAATCTGTATTGTATTGTGTTCCATAACGGTTTAAGACGATATTAAAATTATCGGACGATAATTTTAATCGTCCTAAAACAATTCACATCCCTAATATATGGTCTGTTGGAAAATTTCCTTCCTTTTACCCAGGTGAATTCACTGTCCAGCCTATCCAAATGAAAGGATCTGCTGGGCTCAACAGCATGAGGGAAGTAGGCAAGCTTGGGGGCAGGATGACATTGTGGGGAGTCAACCTGAAGTAGAGCTTTGCATTTTCAAATCTATGCACATATTTTAGAATACAACATAAAAAGGAGAGGCAAATCTCTGCTGGCACTTTCTTCCTTAGGCAATTTTCAAAGTGCTTTTCCTTTGAGACTAGGTGCTAAATCCAGGGTAAAAAGTACACATAGGATTTGTAACCACCTGTACACATTTGAAAATTGATCTATTAGAGGGCAAGTTTCAAAAGCACTTACCTCGGTAAATAGGTATTTGCCTGCTTAGTCACCTGACCGAAAAAAAAATACTTCCCTCAAATGGAGAGAAAATTACTCAAGGGTTCCATAGCATGTGCACACTTAGTCACATTAAAAAGAGGTGTACCCTTGGGCATGCTTAGTCAGTCGTCTCAAGTAGTGTGCGTACAGGTGATTTTCAACTGTAGGCATACTTGTTGCCTCTTCTCGGTCACCTATCCGAAGAGTGGGCGGCTGGGTTCAAAGTCTGCTGTCTCTCAGAACGTGCACGTTGCAGCTGCACATTTTCAACATGCCTGCCTGCATTCTATTGGAACACTACCTTCTTAGTTTCAATGTTTCACTTAACATATTTTTTCTTTAGCATTTTAACATAGTGCCTTAATGGAGTTTTTGGAGGGAATTATTTGAATACTTAATGTTTTAATCATTTAGTTAGAAAGGAAAATAATGTAACATAAAGTAAAACTGATTAAGCAATTTTCAAAAGATCCTTTATGGAAAGCTAACTAATTAATAAGATTGATATGCTTGATAAGTAATCATAGTGTATAATGTAATGGCTGCCTTTCAGACTTCCCTAGCTTAATTTTATGTCAGCTAATTAGGTACAGTGTAGAGCAATTCATTATCAGTTTACTGTAATCAACAAGGTTAGATTTGTTCTGCACATTCCATTTTCTCATTCATTGACTGCAAGTATCTTGCTTATTATCCTATATATTAACGTTGATCCTGACTAGTCTCTACTTGACTCGCGATTCCAAAGACTATATTCCCTAGGGTCTAACATCCTTACAAGGTTCGCTACTTTGCCATTAAACCATGTCAGATGATAATAAGATGGTATTATCTATTAAATGGAATTATTTTCAGAGTTGGATTGCCAACACCTGCTCACTTACAAAGTTCATGGTGTAGTTTATATGTCAGCAATAAGCATATCATTAAAAATTGTTAGTCAAAAGCACCATGGGGAATAACACAAGTCTAAAAAGAACTAAGGTATTAATACAGTGCCAATTCACTGAAAAAATGGGAATTTTTATAGGTTTACATTCATGTACATGTACATACTTTGCATGTAATGTTATTGTTCAAGCAAAGGATCTTCCAGCTTACTATGCATCATGTGAAGAGATCTAAAATGAATTTTTATTATCATTTTTTCATTTTGTTATGTTTGAAATGTTTTGCTTGCTTTTGAGGAATCTGTTTCTTGAATTTTGTATGGCATATTTAGTCCAAAAAATGCAGAAAAAACATTCTGATACCAAACTGTACAAAGTCCATGAAAAATGAAAGAGTGCTCATATAAAAGACTCTATTATAGTCAAATATATCTAAAATGGAGTCAAAGTGCCAAACCACAACACAAACACCACCAATATATTTTTTTGATGCTTCCTCTGAGGAGGTCTGAGAAGGAGTTTCATGACCAAGTATAGTAGATAATATCGTTTAGTTTTTCACTTTCATTTAAAAAAAATGCACATCCCTACCTGCTAACTTGCTAACTAAATGTAATTTGGGCAATTAATTATCTGACTAAATTGTAGCTGACTAATAAAATAGCCAGCTAGAATATAGCCAGCTAAGGGGTATTCCAGGGACATAACTTGGAGGAGTTTAATTAGATTGTGTGTTAGTTTCTTTGATGAAACTAAATATTATATGAAATTTTTCAGATAATATTTAAGTATTTTTATATTTCTCTTTTGAATTGCATATTTCAGCTTTAATTTTTTTTTCAATCTCCATTGAGTGGTTTGTTTTCCCTGTTTGTTTTATTGATGCTTAGGTTTCTAATACATTATTGATGGTTCAATGTGTGCTGCAAGGGTGATGATGAAGGGTAGAAGCAGATCTTTACTTTGCTGGGACATTGTGTATGTTGTGACCGAAATGCTGAGTGTTTTGCAGACCAACCCATATCTGATTATTACCCTACTGCTGGTCTAGGAGTCAGAGTGTAGCACTCTTCCTTCTGGCTATGTGGATGGCCAGCTGTGGATTCTGAATTCCCCAATGCCTATTGGATGACATTGAGGGGTATAAATTATTGAGAGATCAGTTATAGGTGGTCATGAACAGTCACCTCATGAGTGTTTGCTAGCTTGTCTCTCAATGAGCAGTATAGAGACTTATGGCTGAAGATGTGTTTTCATGTAGGGGATCTGTGTGGTAGGGATGTGCATTCGTTTCCAATGCATGGGCAATCCGCAATGCATAAGTCCCTATTCGTTGTATTTGTGGGTTCACAAAATGCATTGCGATCCCCCATGAATAAAACATATCATATTAGTTTCATTCTTTAGGCTTGCAGTGATTTCTTAGTGGCCATTTGAAATAGGAGAAGGCCATGTGGGAATATCCATAGCAAAACTAGCCCTTTCCTGTGAGTCATAAGTGACCTCACAGCTCTCTCATAGAGTGGGTCAGACAGGTCGGCAAGGAGACGAGAATGCAATGTATCAGAGCTAAGCATTTTTCTAATGCAGCCAATTGCCACTCTCACTCGGTGCTCTGTGACGCTATTCCTGATGACGCTGCACTATTTATACCTTAAGCACGCGGCGTGCCATGCTCTTTCTTTGCGGGGCTGGTCAGGGGAGGTGGTCCTGGGATGGTGGCTTTACTCAGAGCTAGACTGAGTGTCTGAAATCTGTATTCAATTGCTAGCTACTTTGATAGAATTTTCCATTGAAAAATATATTTATTTCTTTGATTTTGCTGCAGTGCCACCAGCTAGCCATGCTTTTTTTTTAACACACCTTTTTTTTTATTGATCTCAGGCAGTCTCTCTGTCTGTCCCACTGAGACAAGTTGCTAGCAGTGGTATTTTGCTGCTAATTTTTATATGTTACCCCCTGGGGTAGGTTGCAAGCAGGATTTGGGTGTTGTGGATGGGAGATATATTCAATTTCTAGCTAGTTTGATAGAATTTTCCATTGAAAAAGATATTTCTTCATTTTTGCAGCTGTGCCAAGCCATGCTTTTTATTTAACTGCAGTTTTTTATATTGATCTCAGATGGTCTCTCTGTTATTCCCACTGAGACAAGTTGCTAGCAGTGGCATTTTGCTGCTTATTTTTATATTTTACCCCCTGGGTTAGGTTGCAAGCAGGATTTGGATGTTGTGAGTGGGAGATATATTCAAGTTATAGATAGTTTGATAGAGTTTTCTGTTGAAAAATATATTTTTTCAGTTTTGCTTCTGTGCCAAGCTATGCTTTTTATTTAACTGCAGTTTTTTGTTTTTTTTTAATTGAACTCAGGCTGTCTTTGTGCTCTTTTAAGCCAAGAATGCAGTGCACTCACTGGGCATCAGTGGGCACTGGGCAGTTTTGCAGACTCACATATATTGGGACAGCGGTGCCCTCTGAAGCCAAATCCCCAGTAGGCATCTTTTAGAAATAATTATTTTAATTGAAATCCTTAGTAGGCAGTGACATTAAATCCATAATGTCAGCGAAAGCTAGATGTGGTTGAGTGATTGGGACTGGCAGAGGAATCACTTCAAAAGGCAGTGCCAGTCCCCCATTAAAGTTAAAAAGGGACCTGTTCCCATCTAAAATCTCCTGAGGGGCAGGCAGTTCCATCCGGAAAAAAATGAAATTTGAAGATGATGCATCATCACCACCTGTTTCTGACCCTGTAGTTTTGGAGGTGAGGGAAGGGGAGGCTGAGTCATACAAGACAAAATGGTGACACCCAAAAGCAGCAGTGCGAGAGCAGACTTGACTTAGCTTTGAAAATGTAGTGCAGGCACTGTTTGTTTCTGATTCCGATGAAGACTCATCTTGTGTGGGATTCTCATCATGAGAAATGGAAGAAGTAATAGCTGAAGAAGGTTTAGGAGGATTAGTTAGTCCTGTCTTAGCCTCCATTTCAGTGCTGCAGGGAAGACATGAAACTGATGATAATGAGGAGGAAGAGCAGTCAGCACAGGCATAGAGTATGACTGATGCCCCTGGCATTGCTTCTCAGGGTACACCCTCTACTTCAGCTCCAGTGTCAGCATCCACCCCAAAGGCTATAGAGAAGGGATCACGAAAGAAATCTGCAACCTGGAGCCACTTTAAAGTGATGGAGGACCCGCATTTTGCTCAGTGTAATTACTGTACCAGGGCTATTAGCAGAAGCAAGAAAATAGGACATCTAACTAATTTTGGCATGATGCATCATATGCAGAGGCAACACCCAACAGTACTGCCATCTGGGGATGGTGGCAGTACCAAGTCAGGGGACCCCTTTTTCCAGGCAGCATAAAGTGGTTCAAAAGGAGAGTTACCCCATGCCCTCAGCCCCTTCTAGCAGTCAGGTGGCAGGCCAGCAGCCCCCTGCCATGTGGCAGAAGCAACAATCCACCAAGGAGGAAATGGGGTGGTGTTCGGTAACGCTATCCTGGGGTAGGAGTCAGGCAGCCTCAAAAGTTGTAACAAGGAGCATTGGGAAATGATTGCCCTTGATGACCAGCCCTTGCAGATAGTGGAGAATATGGGTTTCAAGCATTTGATGAAGGTCTGAGTTCCAAATTACAAAGTCCCATCCAGAACCACATTTAGCTGAAAGGTCATCCCCACCCTGTGCAACCAGTGTTGCAGTCACATCCAAGCGCTGCTAGCTAAGGCACAGGGGAGTGTGCATTTCACCTGTGATATCTGGACTGCCATGAATGCTACACACTCTTACCTCTCCCTGACAGCACACTGGTGGGACCTGGCTGAGGCAGGGGCAGGCAACAGGTCTATTAGTGAACAAGTATCAGGGTGGAGGTGGGCTTTACTGCACACCCACCTGATGGATGAGGCCCATACCTCAGCCAATATTCTAGCATGCATAACAACATAAGAAATTCCCATGATGGGTCAGACCAAGAGTCCATCAAGCCCAGCATCCTGCCCCCAACAGAGGCCAAGCCAGGCCAAAAGAACCTGGCAATTACCCAAACACTAAGAAGATCCCATGCCACTGATGCAATTAATAGCAATGGCTATTCCCTAAGTAAATTTGATTAATAGCCGATAATGGACTTCTCCTCCAAGAACTTATCCAAACCCTTTTTGAACCCAGCTACAGTAACTGCACTAACCACATCCTCTGGCAACAAATTCCAGAGCTTTATTGTGCATTGAGTGAAAAAGAATTTTCTCCAATTAGTCTTAAATGTGCTACTTGCTAACTTCATGGAATGCCCCCTAGTCCTATTATTATAATATGGGCCATTTTCCCTAAATCTTTCTTAGGTACCAACATTAATGTTTCTAGTACTATAGAAAACTGGTGGTAGTTGCACTCTAGTTCATCCTCTGTGTTTCCATAGTTTACAGAGACACTGTGTAAACTACAAAGTCAACATAGGTTGATATTGTAGATTTGGACTTGAGTAGCAGTTTTCTTATTTCTGAGAGCTCTTCATGTTCCTTTGTCATCAGCTGAAGTATATAAGTACAGTTAATAGCTTCTGGTTATTTACCAGGGCTTGACCTCTAATGCTGTGCCTGTCTATCCAGGCCTTATGTCCCTACAAGGGTTTGACCTCTAATGCTGTGCCTGTCCATCCACACTTTTCGTCCTTACAAGGGCTTGACCTCTAATGCTGTGCTTGTCTATCCAGGCCTTACATCCCTACAAGGGCCTGACCTCTAACGCTGTGCCTGTCTGTCGAGCTTGGAGCTTGGATATTTCATGTGCTCAATAGATTTCATGACCTTCATAATACAGGCCATTTTCCATACATGTTTCTTAGGTGCCAACATTAATGTTTCTAGTGCTATAAAAAACTGGTGGTAGTTGTACTTTAGTTCATTCTCTGTGTTCCCATAGTTTACAGAGGCACTGTGTAGGGTACAAAGTCAACATAGGTTGATATTGTAGATTTGGACTTGAGTAGCAGTTTTCTTATTTCTGAGAGCTCATCAAGTTCCTTTGTCATCAGCTGAAGTGCATAAGTACAGTTAATAGCTTTTGGATATTCACTAGACACCAACAGAACCACCCCACTCTAGGGGCCAACCCATTTCAGGGAGCCCTTTCCTGCGCAAAGGAAAGGGAACTCTCCCCGGGCATAGTCAGCCTATATCTTAGTACCCGTTGACTCATGTTGAACCGCTGTTCACATGGAAACCTCCTCCACCTTGGTCTTGAAAATTCTTGTTTGTATATCTACTACATCCACCAGATTTTAAAAGACCAGCGAGAGCTCACTAGATGCCAACGGAATCACCCTACTCTAGGGGCAAACCCATTCTAGGGAGCCCTTTCCAGTGCAAAGGAAAGGGAACTCTCCCCAGGTCCAACCTGTCTTGCCCCTGTCAAAACCACAGGGACCAGACTACCTCCGCTCTGCCAGCCTGTCTTGCCCCTATCAACTTTCTGCCACTCTGCCTTGCTGCCATACACCAGACCACTCACTCTACTCCTTGTGGTGTTCTTGCCACTATCATGGTTCTTCAGTGTGTTGGTGCTAGTCTTTCTGCTGCTTTGTCCCTTTATCAGCATCTTGTGGTTTTTTCTGACACCCTTTCTGCTTGCTATGTTCCCCCTTCATTGTGCTGTAGGATGTTGATGCCACTTGTCTTGCCACTTTGCCTGTTGTGCTGCCATCGAGGGTTTATGCAACTGTTTTCAGTGCTCTCTTTTGAAGCTGTGGTGTGTTTTTGACACTCTCGCTGCTGCTTTGTACCACTACTAAAGCACTCTTGCCACTCCTGTTACCCCTTTTCCCCTTTACAGTGCCTTAGGCTATTCATGCCACTTTGCCACAGTCTAAGTACCTTGGAGCTCTTTTCTCATTCTGATGATTGCTCCCCAGAAGTTTCATCAGAATTGATAAGAAAAGCCTAACTCTGCAGTCACAAATAGACTGCAAATACTTCTCCCTTTGACTTTAATGGGGAAACGGACAACGAATAAAACTAATCAACAAATTGGTTTTCCCCCCTATGAAACTAATGTAATGAATTTGAGTCCCGGCGAAGCAGAAACCGAATCGAAACTAATTTTTTCCTTCTGCACATACCTTCTTTGTGGCATGCTGATATGACCAGTGCTGTGTTACATTGGTTTTATTTGTGTGCACCAAAGTTTGAACTTTTATGTACTGCATATCTGCTACTTGCATTTTTTCATTCTCTGTGTGTACAGCACAGCGTTTCAACATTTCCATTCTGTCTTCTGAATGTGATTTCATGTTGTATGACAAAACACATAATATTTGTATTCAGAATAAGCACAATTTCTGATGTGGCTAGCACCTGTCCTATATTTTATGACTTTCTTTCTTTCTGCAGATTCTAGCTTTCCATTTTCACTCCCTGGGCATAGGTGTAACTGTTTCTTGGTTATAGGGTCTTTTATCTCTTTTTCTGTTTTTTTTTTTTTCAGTTTAGACAGATTATAAAGCTGTTCTGTGAGGGAACTGTGTCCCACAATCAAGGTTTTCTACTATGGTCTATCCTGGAGTGAAGAGAGTCCCCTTTGGGATGTAGACTTATGTCCCTTTGGTCTGTATTTCCTACTCTTATTCTTTGCTGGTACTGAACTCTGATTTGTTTGTGGATCAAAAATTTGGATTGTTCTTTATCCTCTTTTTCCTGATCTTCATCTACCTGGTCTATCAGAAAAGAGATCAGACACTAAGAAAGAAAGAAAGACCCTTTCTCCAAAAAATGCTGAGATGGAATCTATATTACCAGACAGGGTTAACATTTTTTCAGATCTTAATTTTACATATAGATGTTCTTATTCATAAGCACTTAACTGGCTAACTTGTCAGCTGAATGAAGATTTAAGAACATAAGAACATAAGAAATTGCCATGCTGGGTCAGACCAAGGGTCCATCAAGCCCAGCATCCTGTTTCCAACAGATGCCAAAACCAGGCCACAAGAACCTGGCAATTACCCAAACACTAAGAAGAACCCATGCTACTGATGCAATTAATAGCAGTGGCTATTCCCTAAGTATAATTGACTAATAACCATTAATGGACTTCTCCTCCAAGAACTTATCCAAACCTTTTTTGAACCCAAATACACTAACTACACTAACCACATCCTCTGGGAACAAATTCCAGAGCTTTATTGAGCTTTGAGTGAAAAAGAATTTTCTCCGATTAGTCTTAAATGTGCTACTTGCTAACTTCATGGAATGCACCCTAGTCCTTCTATTATTCAAAAGTGTAAATAACCGAGTCACATCTACTCATTCAAGACCTCTCATGATCTTAAAGACCTCTATCATATCCCCCCTCGGCCGTCTCTTCTCCAAGCTGAAAAGTCCTAACCTCTTTAGTCTTTCCTCATAGGGGAACTGTTCCATTCCACTTATCATTTTGGTAGCCCTTCTCTGTACCTTCTCCATCACAATTATATCTTTTTTGAGATGTGGCGACCAGAATTGTGCACAGTATTCAAGGTGTGGTCTCACCATGGAGCGATTCAGAAGCATTATGACATTTTCCATTCTATTAACCATTCCCTTCCTAATAATTCCTAACATTCTATTTGCATTTTTGACTGCTGCAGCACACTGAGCTGACAATTTTAAAGTATTATCCACTATGATGCCTAGATCTTTTTCCTGGGTGGTAGCTCCTAATATGGAACCTAACATCGTGTTACTACAGTAAGGGTTATTTTCCCTATATGCACATCTTGCACTTGTCCACATTAAATTTCATCTGCCATTTGGATGCCCAATCTTCCAGTCTTGCAAGGTCCTCCTGTAATGTATCTCAGTCTGGCTTTTGATTTAACTACTCTGAATAATTTTGTATCATCCGCAAATTTGATAACCTCACTCGTCGTATTCCTTTCCAGATCATTTATATATATATTGAAAAGCACTGGTCCAAGTACAGATCCCAGAGGCACTCCACTGTTTACTCTTTTCCACTGAGAAAATTGACCATTTAATCCTACTCTCTGTTTCCTGTCTTTTAACCAGTTTGTAATCCACGAAAGGACATCACCTCCTATCCCATGACTTTTTAGTTTTCGTAGAAGCCTCTCATGAGGGACTTTGTCAAACGCCTTCTGAAAATCCAAATACACTACATCTACCGGTTCACCTTTATCCACATGTTTATTAACCCCTTCAAAAAAATGAAGCAGATTTGTTAGGCAAGACTTCCCTTGGGTAAATCCATGTTGACTGTGTACCATTAAATCATGTCTTTCTATATGCTCTACGATTTTGATCTTGAGAATAGTTTCCACTAGGGATGTGAATCGTTTTTTGACGATTTAAAATATCGTCCGATATATTTTAAATCGTCAAAAAATCGTTAGGGCCACGATACAATACCAATTCCCCTGATTTATCGTTAAAAAATCGTAAATCGGGGGAAGGGGGAGGGCAGGAAAACCGGCACACTAAAACCTCATAAAACCCACCCCCGACCCTTTAAATTAAATCCCCCACCCTCCCGAACCCCCCCCCCAATGCTTTAAATTACCTGGGGATCCGGCGGTGGTCCAGAACGGCGGCGGTCCGGAATGGCCCCCTCAATAGAATCGTGTTGTCTTCAGCCGGCGCCATTTTTCAAAATGGCCGCCGCAAAATGGCGGCGGCCATAGACAAAAACAATTCGACGGAGGAGGTCGTTCCGGACCCCTGCTGGACTTTTGGCAAGTCTTGTGGGGGTCAGGAGGCCCCCCCAAGCTGGCCAAAAGTTTCCTGGGAGTCCAGCGGGGTTCCGGGAGTGATTTCTTGCCGCGAATCGTTTTCGTACGGAAAATGGCGCCGGCAGGAGATCGACTGCAGGAGGTCGTTCAGCGGGGGTTCCGGACCGCCGCTGAACAACCTCCTGCACTCGATCTCCTGCCGGCGCCATTTTCCATACGAAAACGATTCGCGGCAAGAAATCGCTCCCGGAACCCCGCTGGACTCCCAGGAAACTTTTGGCCAGCTTGGGGGGGCCTCCTGACCCCCACAAGACTTGCCAAAAGTCCAGCGGGGGTCCGGAATGACCTCCTCCGTCGAATCGTTTTTGTCTATGGCCGCCGCCATTTTGCGGCGGCCATTTTGAAAAATGGCGCCGGCTGAAGACAACACAATTCTATTGAGGGGGCCGTTCCGGACCGCCACTGTTCTGGACCACCGCCGGATCCCCAGGTAATTTAAAGCATTTGGGGGGGGGGGGTTCGGGAGGGTGGGGGATTTAATTTAAAGGGTCGGGGTGGGTTTTAGGGGGGTTTAGTGTGCCGGCTCACGATTTTAACGATTTTTCACGATAGTTTACACACCCAAATGGCAACAATACGATTCCCTCCCCCTCCCAGCCGAAATCGATCGTTAAGACGATCGAGGACACGATTCACATCTCTAGTTTCCACTATTTTTCCCGGCCCTAAAGTCAGGCTCACTGGTCTATAGTTACCCGGATCGCCCCTGGAGCCTTTTTTAAATATTGGGGTTACATTGGCCACCCTCCAGTCTTCAGGTACAATGGATGATTTTAATGATAGGTTACAAATTTTAACTAATAGATCAGACATTTCATTTTTGAGTTCCTTCAGAACCCTAGGATGCATACCATCCGGTCCAGGTGATTTGCTACTCTTTAGTTTGTCAATCTGGCCTACTACATCTTCCAGGTTCACAGTGATTTTGTTCTGTTCGTCTGACTCATCACCCCTGAAAACCATCCCTGGAACTGGTATCTCTCCAACATCCTCATTAGTAAATGCGGAGGCAAAGAATTCATTTAGTCTTTCTGCAATGGCCTTATCTTCCCTAAGAGACCCTTTAACCCCTCTGTCATCTAATGGTCCAACTGACTCCTTCACAGGTTTCTTGCTTTGGATATATTTAAAAAAGTTTTTATTATGAGTTTTTGCCTCTGTGGCCAACTTCATTTCAAATTCTCTCTTTGCCTGTCTTATCAATGTTTTACACTTACCTTGACAATGCTTATGTTTTATCCTATTTTCTTCAGATGGATCCTTCTTCCAATTTTTGAAGGATTTTTTTTGGCTAAAATAGCCTCTTTCACCTCACCTTTTAACCATGACGGTAATCGTTTTGCCTTCCTTCCACCTTTCTTAATGCGCAGAATACATATGGACTGTGCCTCTAGGATTGTATTTTTAAACACTGTCCAAGCCTGTTGAACACTTTTAACCTTTGCAACTGCACCTTTCAGTTTTTTTCTATTTTCCTCATTTTATCAAAGTTTCCCTTTTTAAAATTTAGTGTTAGAGCTGCAGATTTATTTATTGTCCCCCTTCCAGTTATTAGTTTAAATTTGATCATGTTATGATCACTGTTGCCAAGTGGCCCCACCACCGTTACTTCTCTCACCAAATCTTGCATTCCACTAAGAATTAAATCTAAAATAGCTCCCTCTCATGTTGGTTCCTGAACCAATTGCTCCATGAAGCAATCATTTATTACATCTAAGAACTTTGTCTCTAGCAAGTCCTGATGTTACTTTTACCCAGTCAATATTGGGGTAATTGAAATCCCATTATTATTGCACTGCCAAATTGGTTTGCTTCCCTGATTTCTCTTAGCATTTCATCATCTGTCTGACCATTTTGTCCAGGTGGACGGTAGTATACTCCTATCACTATACTCTTACCCAACACACATGGGATTTCTACCCATATAGATTCTACTGAGCATTTACTCTCTTGTATGATCTTTATCCTGTTGGACTCTATACCCTCCCGGACATAAAGGCCACACCCCCACCAAGTTGATCCTCCCTATCATTGCGATATAATTTGTACCCTGATATAGCACTGTCCCATTGGTTATCCTCCTTCCACCAAGTCTCTGTGATGCCAATTATGTCAATCTCATCATTTGCTGCCATACACTCTAACTCTCCCATCTTACTTCTTAGACTTCTGGCATTGGCATTCAGACATTTCAAAGTGTGTTTTTTGCTTGTTTTAACAACCTGCTTTTCAGTTGTTTGGGATAATTCGGAAATCATTAGCTTTGGTGATTTTTTTACATATAGGCGTATGAACTATGTTTGCTTTTAATGGAACCTCTCTGTTGGGATGCCCTAACTCTCCTGTTTCATTAGTATCCTTCAAGGATGCATTTCTCCGAACCATGCACTGCTGAGTGACTGTCGGCTTTCCCCTTTGTTCTAGTTTAAAAGCTGCTCTATCTCCTTTTTGAAAGTTAGTGCCAGCAGCTTGGTTCCACTCTGGTTAAGGTGGAGCCCATCCTTTCGGAAAAGTCTCCCCTTTCCCCAAAAGTTTTCCCAGTTCCTTACAAAGTTGAATCCCTCTTCCCTGCACCATCGTCTCATCCACACATTGAAACTCTGGAGCTCTGCCTGCATCTGGGGACCTGCACGTGGAACAGGAAGCATTTCAGAGAATGCCACCCTGGAGGTTCTGGATTTCAGCTTCCTACCTAAAATCCTAAATTTGGCTTCCAGAACCTCTCTCCCACATTTTCCTATGTCGTTGGTTCCCACATGTACCACAACAGCCAGCTCCTCCCCAGCACTGTCTATAATCCTATCTAGGTGACGCGTGAGGTCTGCCACCTTCGCACCAGGCAGGCAAGTTACCAGACGGTCCTCACGTCCACTAGCCACCCTGCTTTCTACATTTTTAATAATCAAATCACCAACTATGATGGGCGGCCTAACCCTTCCCTCCTGGGCAGTAACCCTGGGAGATTTGTCCTCAGTGCGAGAGGACAATACATCACCTGGAGAGCAGGTCCTTGCTACAGGATCACTTCCTGCTAAACCAGGGTGATGTTCTCCTACTGGGAGAGCTTTCTGATCCAAGGCAGCACTGGGGCTGCTAGAATGGATTTGGGACTTGGCTACTATGTCCCTGAAGGTCTCGTCAATGAGGCACGTACCCAACTAAATTGTAGCTGGCTCATAAGATAGCAGGCTAGAATTTAGCCAGCTAAGGCCTAGATTCATCAAATTGCTATAAATATAGCATAAATAGCGCACATGATAAAATAATAGGTATGGTTAGGCTAATTTCCTATCTACTGCATCACATAGGCAATTTTCGCGAAACACAATATGTTATCATGTCACTCATCACATCAGCTTGACATGCTTAGCATAGTGTGTCACTTGTCATTTTATGTGGCACACGCTGATTTATACGTGGCATGTTATTTTTTGGGTTTATTTATACTGGCTTCCTGCAGCTACCTCTTTAAGGGTCTATCAGGCCATGGAGAAAAGAGAGGAGATTTGGTGAGTTTAGTGGTTTACTGGGAATAGAAGCTATTTTTCATTCGATTATCTGAGTACATTGTCTGGTCTTCTTTTGTCATCTATTTCCCTTTCCCTGGGTCTTTTGTCTTCTTTGTAGGAGTGAAAGTTTTTGTTGTTAGTCCAGTTTGTCTGTCTGCCTTTTTGTGCAGAGGAGTGAGGAGTGATGATGGTGGTGTGGGTGGTGTGGAGGAGTGGTGGTGGTGGTGTGGAGGAAGAGTGCTGGAGAGGATGTAGCATGAGAGGCATGGGGAGAGAGGAGAGGAGAGGCGTGAGGATGGGAGGAGGAAGAACGAGGGCAGGAGTGCTAGGAGGAGGAGTAGGATTAGGAGTAGGGACAGGGACAGGAGTAGAGATAGGCAAGAGGGAAGGGGACAAGAAGATGAGTATGGAAGGAGGAGTATGCAGGCTAAGAATAGAGAGGGCAGAGGAGATGGGAGTTGGTAGGGCAGGTACAGGAGAGGAGAGAGGAAGGGAGGGGAGACGGGAATGGATGCAACAATGAAGAAAGGGAGTACACCATTCTGGAAGTGGAAGTAGCACCTCATTCTGGCAGCCAGGCAGCAGGGCACGCTATTTTGAGGACTTTGAAGTTCAGCATGAAGGACAATGAGATAATAATTGCAGAGGTCCTGGAGAATTATGCACTGCTCTTCAGCAACTGGGCAGCAAAGACATCGAGGGCATCCAAGAGCCAGATCTGATGCAACGTCATGAAGCATTGTGCAGAGCAGGTGGCCCTCAGATACCGCAACATCAAGGCCCAACTGAAAACAAAGGTGTCTAACCAGAATAAATATATATGCAGAACACAGGAAGAGCCCCTGTCCAATAGTATTGACACTGATGGAAGAGCACCTAGTCCAACAGCTGGGACTGGATGACTTTGAGGGCATGGCTGAGCAGCTGGACAACAGGTGAGCTGGAGCCGGTAAGTTCACCTCACTACCTATAAATGGCAAGGCTGCTATAGTTGTCCACATCATTTGGCATAAGATGCTTACTTTGATTGAGATGCAAAGGGCACATCTTATGCCAAATGGTACATGAGTACTTCATGGCATTGATACTTATGTCTTCTTCTTTGTTTCCACAGTACTCACCCACAACTCTGCTGGTAGCAGCCATCAAGCCCCAGGGACCAGCAGCCAAGCCCCAGGGAATAGCAGCACTGCAGCATTCTTCCAGGTACCTTTACTCATTGATGCACAGTTGCAGTTCAGCAAGAAGGAGGAGGAGCAGCAGCAGCAACAGCAGCCTCCTGAGCACTTGGAACGCCTCAGCTCAGCAAGCTCTCTCAAAGTCAGTTTAAACATAACAAGCTTCATGAAGGAATCCATTCTATAGTGGGAGCCAGTTGAACACACCATGTTGCCAGCTCGAGGGAGCAGGCACTGAGCAGGAGCAACCCATCAGCCCCATCATGCCACTTTTGGAGGCCCAAATTTCTGCTCGTGTCATGACCAGCACAGCAACATCGCCAGCACTGGCATCAGTGCCAGTAACAGCACCAGCATCAGGACTAGCAGAAGCAATGGCACCAACAAAGCCCTTGATGCATGAGCAGCTGGACCAGCTGCAAAGGATATGTTGGTTACACCTACACTACATACGGATAGAGCTAGTATACCTGAGGATGGCTGTCAATAGACAAACTCAGGCCCTGTATGACCAGATGGCAGCACACACGCAAGTTCTAACAATGGTGACAATATCCTTCCACAACATGACCAGCATGTTGATTCTGATTCTACAAAGCTTGCCAGAGTCTCCACCTGTGCCTTCCCCAGCATCTCAGGACTCCACACCCTGCAGCAGTCCTCGGCCTGAAAGATGAGCCAGGGATAGGCCTCCTAAAGACATGCTGCACCCAAGTGGCAAGCCATGCCATGGCACATGGCAAAGGGCCATGAAGCTGCAGAACTGGTGGCATATAATGCCAAGTAACAACACTTGTCAAAGCAAGTCTGGCCGGGCCTGTGTATAGAGTTCCTATGCCAGCTAAATGAAAGAATCCTGCTGAGCCCGTCCTCACTACTGAGTTGCTGTGCCGACTTGATGATGGGTATGGTCTACTGTCTGGTTGTCCTGCTGTCTATTTCTAATGCCCTCCTTGATGTTCTGCTCATACTCCAGCCTCCTTGACACGGTCCTCAGTCTCAGTTCAGCTGCTGTCTCTTCTCATCATGTCTCATCTCCTGCTCATGATACTGGTGTCTCATCTCATCTCATCTCATCTTGCTCCTGCCTCCATGCAGGTGTCTCATTCCATCTCATCCTGCTGCTGTCTCCAAGCTAGTGTCTCATCTCATCTCATCTCATCCTGCTGCTGCCTCCACGCTGGTGTCTCATCTCATCTCATCCTATCCTGCTGCTGAATACATGCTGCAGTTTCATCTTATCCCATCCCATCTCATCTCATCCTGCTGCTGCCTCCATGCTGCTGCATCTTCTTTGGGGCTCCTGCCTCCATGCTGCGGTGACTTCTCTTGCTTCTGCCTCCATGCTACACTGTCTTCTCCTGGTCCTCGGCCTCCATGCTGCACTGTTTTCTCCTGGTCCTTGGAAGAGTTGCTGTGTCTCAAGTGGTGAGCTGATGATTGACAGTCCATCAGCACACTTGCCTTGCTGACTACAAACTGTAAAAGTGACAAACACCACATGAGACACAGCAACTCTTCCGTCTTGGCCAAAAGTCATGGCAGCCATGGTGGACCAGCAAAGGTCTCCAACCATAAAACACATGAAAGGTAGTGATTCACCTTGGAAATGGACCATTCTGCAAGCTGTTTGCCTAAGGAGTCCACAGCCTATGTGCTTTAAGGATGGCCACAGATAGCATAAGGTGTGCAACTAATACTAGCTATTGCAACAAACAAACTACTCTGCACATATTATTTTCTAGGTATATACATACAGCAGCCAAGGATCTTGCAGCACTGTGACATTTTGATATTTCACAAAGGCTACTTGTGGCATGTCAGGCAAGGCAAATAGCTTCTGACACACCTTTGCGTTGAGTTCAATGAGGTGAACCTTTTCTTAAGAGACATGTGGGTGTTATTAGAGTCATTAGAAAGAAGACTCTGACCTTGACATTTCTGAGATGACTTTCAAATACAAGTGAAGGCATGACATAATCTGATTCCCAATCCTGCCTTCACACAGTCTGACCAGCATCCTTGTCTAGCCTCCTCTAGAAGATAACCTAATCAACAAGACATCCCAATGGCCAAGGCCCTCACCATCTGAACATGATAGTTGACATTTTGCCTAGGTAGGTGTAGCAGGGTGCATCTGTGTATGGGTGCATGTAACCAGAAAGAGGTATGCTAGCTTGCAATGACCTTTGAACTTTGTGGGAATGCCACAAGCTTTGATAGTCAAGGTATAAAACACACAGGGTATGTTTTAACATAACATCCTCTATCCCACAACTCATATAATACCCAGAGAATATTATATCTTTATACAAAAAAATGTATCAACTTTATTTATTCATATACAAAATATCACATACTATCTGGACAACTTTAAAATCTAACTGTTAAACACATCAACATTCATTCCCATTCACACCATTTTAAAATCATATAAAACATATAAACATTGTGACACCAATCCCCTTTTTTTTATATTTTATCAGAAACACCTTATAATATATTTATTTCTAATCCCAATATTATTCTCTTTAATGAGTTATTTTTCTAATTTATCACAAATATTTGTCTTGATATCCACTCTATGCAATCCACCTAATTTATATCTTGTGTTTCACAATCATGAAAAGAGTTCATATATTGTATCTAGTCTGACAAAGATCTTTGTTTCTCCCCCTTCTGGGGGCTTCCTCAGGGACTAATCAAAATGAAATTCTCCATGAGATTCCATTCACGTTTATCCTGTAGTACCGATTCACCAATTCACAAGTATGAAATTCTCCACAATGTTCCTTTCATAGTTATCCTGAAACCAATACAAAAACAACTATAAACTCTCCACAAATCTAAACTCTCCATTCAATATAATATCACTGTCCGTATTAACCTGTAGTACCGATTTGCCAATTCATAACTATGATTCAACGGTTCTCCACGTTTAAATCAACACGATGATTCATCAACTCAGTATGTATTATCAAAACATTTTCATCAGCATAAATTCCACATGATTATCTATAAACCCAAAACAGGCAGCACCATCAATATTAAAATGTAAAAATGCTCTTACCATATGTATCGCTCCCACCAACGCTGCCATCTTGTTTACTTACTCTCAAATGTAATTGACGTCCTCACCATCAAAAGTCACATGTCATAATGGAATAGCGTGACCATACTTCCCTTCTCATTATAAAGGAGCGCAAATCAACCCATAGAGCTCATAATGAAATGAGGAACACACACTTACTATCACTAAACTTAAACCACCTGTGACCAAAATACCTCACATAGCAACAACTGCCTAAAAACTGCCTAAAACTGCCATTTTGATTAGTGGCAGCCGACGGCCCGAGAGCAGGAGATTGCTCCCAGGACCCCTGCTGGACTACCAGGTACTTTAGGAAAGTTTTTTTTTGGGGGGGGGTCGGGAGGGTGGGGGATTGTAACTAATTAGATCTAAAGGGTTGGGGTGGGTTTGGGTTTTTTTTTTCTCTCTGCCCTTTCTCCCCCCCCCCCCCCCCCCCAAATGATAAGAAAACCACTTGAAAATTTTGTGGGGTTTTCCTATCATTTTCGGGGACCTCCAATACATGATGGATTAGAAAATATAGTACGATATTTTCATCCATCAAAAAAACGATACACATCCCTAATTGCAATACATGTCTCTTTTAGACTCACTATCAGTCAGTAAGCATTAAGCCAGCCACATGTATTTGGTGTTATCTTTACTTTGAGTATACTTTTTCTTTTACAGTCTAGTATTCCATTGGCAAGATGAAGCCTAACTATGCATATGTGGTTTCTGTTACACACTGACCCAGACAGAGGACCAGTGAGTAAAATTAGTTTTACTGCTTTATTCTTATGTATTTATAGTTTATTTTATATTGATGTGATGTATTTATTTTCTTAATCATGTAAACTATTGTGAAAGGTTTACTAAACGATGGTCTGGAAACCTGTTAAATAAATAAATAAAAGATAATAGAAAGGAGAGCAGCTGGAAACACTTTGCTGGGCTCCTTTCCATGGAAGGGGAGGAGATAGTTGAGGCCTAACAGGCAAAGTAGCATTGTATAAGGCTTTGCTGAAGTTGGCTGCCACTCAGTGTGATGTCCTCGGCTTCTGTGGGTGAATATGGGGAATCCTGGGGTAGATCAGGAAGTATCTCTATTGGTATCTCTATTGGTATCCCAGAGTGAGATTATGGAATATCCCCATGTAGACCTAACTCTACAAGCCACTTGTCACTTAAGTGATGCTGTTACATCCCTCACAGGCCCCCCCCCCCCCCCATGTTCATGCCATTTACTGCAAACACATAGCTAGAGACGGAATACAGAAAGAAGCATCTCTCTTACCTACCAGTCAACTGACACTGTAGAGGCCATGATCAAAATTTTCAAAGATACCCGATTGCCTAAGTATAAAAGAATCATGTGTGGCTCCCTGTTACCTGGCCACCACGTCAAAGATGCACAATCGAGCGTCAAAAGCCATTTGCATGTTGATGGAGCAGAAGAGTTTTCTGTTGCGGAAGATCTCCTCCCTGTTACGGGATGGAATGGTGGCTACGTGTGTGCAGTCAATAGCTCCCAGAACATTGCGGAAAGTTAGCAATGGCATAAAAGTCTCTCTTCAATTCCATCAAGCCTGCCTGTCCTGAGGAAGTGATATGTAGCGATTAATGTGGTTACATACAGCTGTTGTGACCTGGCCCAGCACTTGATATTAGCTACGATCTGCAATAATGGCTGTGGTCACATGATAAAAACGTTTTCTCCCCTCTATCGTACCAAAAACAGGTGTAGTTATTTCTGATGTTAAATCCCATGTTAGTATGTGTTAATCTATTCCAGAATGTGCTAGGACACCCTAATTTGCATTAACTCTTCCCACTTGCATATTCAAAATAATATTTGCATGCTAGCATGCATTGCAATATTTATCGTGCGAGCAACATGCATTAGACCCTATTTAACATGCGTTAGGGCGCTAAAGCACTTTGATAAATGACCCTATAAGTTAGGGGCTTTCCAGGGGCATAACTGTGAGGAGTTGAATTAGCCTGATAACTTAACTGGCTGAGTCCTATCAGCCCGTAGACCTGTCCTAAAATTAGCTGGCTCCATTCTAGTTGGCTAACATAAGATTGCTGGCTATATTCAATAGTGTAGCTGTACTATTGAATAAACCTCCAAAGTTAGCTGGATATGTTTATCCGGCTAACTTTGCTATCCAGACTGAGTCTGAATATGAATTTCATATTGTTTGGTGTCCTTTCTATTTTCTGTAGTTGTGTATGAGTGCAAATAACGGGTATTGCTGGCAAGAGTATGTATGCTCCATTATAGTGTGAGTGGACAGGGTGTTTGCATGTGAGAAATAATATGAGGACAAGACGATAGGGATGTGCAGCCAAAAAGTTTTCGTTGCATTCGTGATACATATTCGTGGGGGGTCAATTCCGTTTCATGCAGAAGTATGGAGAATTCCATAAGTTGTCGATCTGTCAATACGTTACTACGGCGAGTTAAATTCCTGTCCCAGCTAAAATTAAAATTAACTACAACCCCCCACCCTCCTGAACCCCCCAAGACTTACCAAAACTCCCTGGTGGTCCAGTGGGGGGGTCCGGGAACTCACTCACACCCTCGGTGCTGGTTTCCTCATGGCGCTGATAGCCTTTGTCACAGGGGCTACCGGTGCCATTGGTCAGCCCCTGTCACATGGTCATTGGCGCCATCTTGTGCTCCTACTATGTGACAGGGGCTGACCAATGGCACCAGTAGCCCCTGTGACATAGTATGGGCAAAGGCTATCGGCGCCATTTTGAGTCCTGGCATCGGATGGCAGGTCGCTCCGGGACCCCCGTTGGACCCACAGGGACTTTTGGCCAGCTTGGGGGGGCCTCCTGACCCCCACAAGACTTGCCAAAGGTCCAGCGGGGATCCGGGAGCGACCTCGTGCACGCCGGCCGTCAGATGCCAATACTCAAAATGGCGCCGATCGCCTTTGCCCCTCACTATGTCACACATAGTGAGGGGAAAGGCGATCGGCGCCATTTTGAGACTCAAAATCGCCATCCGATGCCAATACTCAAAATGGCATCTGATGGCCGGCGTACAGGAGGTCGCTCCCGGACCCCCGCTGGACTTTTGGCAAGTCTTGTGGGGGTCAGGAGGCCCCCCCAAGCTGGCCAAAAGTCCCTGTGGGTCCGGAGTCTCCCGCCGTATAGACCATTCGGGGTCTAGCCATAACCGTTTAAGAACAACAACGAGCCATAGAGATTCTATCCTCTTCCATAGAGGAACTCCGCTCTCAAATGCAGGACATAGCAATGGCCAATCCAGTAGGCCTAACTTCTACCCTGCTACCGAGAGCATCACTGGCACTGTCAGCACCTCCTAGCTTCAATGGGGATCCACGCCTCTGCCGAGGCTTCCTCAATCAGTGCTTCATGCAATTTGCCCTTCTGCCCTCCTGGCATTGGCTTCTCCACTTTGGGAGTGCTCTGACCCCATCCTCACGTAACTGTCCCAGTTCATCATCGCCTTCAAATGGAACTTTGAAGATCCTGGTCATCAGGCATTTGCTGGTTATCACCTACTCCACCTTTGTTAAGGCTCCAGGCCCCTTACGGAGTTCACAGTGGAGTTCCAGGCACTGGCAACGGAACTGGGATGGCAAGAGGATTGCCTTCAGGCGCTCTACTTTGAGGGTCTATCCCCCGCTCTCAAAAATGAACTTGCTGTCCATGAGATTCCTATAACTCTAGATGACCTGATTTCCTTCGCTGGGAAAATTGACCATCGCCTCAAGCAACAACACCATGAAGTGAAAGCACCCCGGCCTTCTGCTCAACACCCAGCACGTGCCCCTAGCCCTCATTTGAATGCTCTACCGGCACCACCTCCCTCCAATGAAGAACCGATGCAAGTCGACCGTGGGCAGTTGTCTCCCGAAGAGCGTCTTCAGCATAAGAAGCAGGGTCTCTGCCTTTACTGCTGTGCCTCAGAACAACTGAGGCAGTCCTGTCAGGTCCTTACGGAAAACTTCAAGGCCTAAGCCCGGCGGGGTCCCGAGCTTGGGAGCTACTGTCACCAGCCCCCAACTTCTACTACCTGTTACCCTGTCTATGGAGTCCTGCTCCTTCGCCACCACTGCTCTCATCGATACTGGGCAAGTAGCAGCTTCATAATGGATGACATAGTGAACCTTCTGAAGATCCCAGTACAATTCCTAGAAGTTCCTCTCCGCTTTGCCTGTATCCAAGGGGAATATCTCCCCGGACGTATCACACACCGCACAGTGGCCCTCCGCCTCAGCGTGGGAACCCTTCACGAAGAGGAGATATCCTTATATGTTCTAAAACATTCAACACACCCAGTCATACTGGGCCTCCCTTGGTTCTAAACTCATGGACTCCAATTCGACTAGCAATCCCTCCAGTTGGTCCAGTGGGGTCCACAATGTCAGAAACACTGCTTGAAGCAAGTATCCCCAGCAGTGACCGTCCTGAAGACTACCACTCTTGCTGACCTACCGGCTCAGTACTCTAACTTCGAGGACGTTTTCTCGAAACAAAAAGCAGACACATTACCTCCACTCCGAAAGTATAATTGTCCTATTGAACTTCTACCTGGTTCTACACCTCCCAGGGGTAGGACCTATCCACTCTCATTTCCCGAGACCCAGGCAATGTCAGAATATATAAAAGAGAATCTTGAGAAGGGATTCATTAGATTTTCTGACTCTCTGGCAGGAGCATGTTTCTTCTTTGTTAAGAAGAAGGATAGAGGACTTCGTCCTTGCATTGATTACCGAGGGTTAAATGCTATCACCCATAAAGATCGCTACCCATTACCTCTCATCAGCGAATTGTTCGACAGTCTGCAAGGGGCCCAGATCTTCACAAAGCTCAATCTGCGAGGAGCGTACAACCTCGTATGCATCCAGCCCAAGGACATATGGAAGACTGCGATCAACACCAGGGATGGCCACTACGAGTATATAGTGATGTCTTTCGGCCTTTTCAATGCCCCTGCGGTGTTCCAACATCTGATGAATGAAATTCTCAGAGATCTACTTTACTCATTCATAGTGGTGTACTTTGATGACATCCTAAGTCTCAAAAGACCTGAAGTCCCATCGCTCCCATGTCAGAACCATTCTAAAACAGTTCTGAGAGAATCACCTTTATGCAAAACTAGAGAAATGCATCTTTGAGCAGAATCATCTACCATTCCTAGGGTACGTTATTTCCAATCAAGGATTTGCAATGAGTCCTGAAAATCTTCAGGGAATTTGTGACTGGCCCCAGCCAGTAGGCCTCTGGGCCTTACAAAGATTTCTTGGATTCACAAATTATTATAGGAGCTTTATAGCCAACTACTGCACATTAGTTGCTCCACTCACTGCAATGACCAAGAAAGGAACCAATCTCCGGGTTTGGAGCCCTCAAGCTCAATCAGCATTCCATGCGTTCAAGGAAGCATTCTGCTCTGGTCCCTGTTTACGACACCCTGATCCAAGTCACCCATTTGTCGTCGAGGTCGACGTGTCCGCTATCGGAGCCGGTACGGTGCTAAGCCAGTACTCTTCCAAGGGTACACTGGCACCATGCTCTTTTTATTCTCATAAATTTTCACCTGTGGAGCAGAACTACACCATTGGTGATCATGAACTCCTAGCCATCAAACTAGCAGTCCAGGAGTGGCGCCCTTGGCTGGAAGGCCCCCAACACAGATTTACTATATTCACAGATCACAAGAATCTGGAGCATCTCAAAGAGGCACAATTATTAAATCCTAGACAAGCCCACTGGACATTATTCTTCAAGCGATTCAACTTTGAGCTGCGCTACCGACCAACCTAAAAATATGTTTGCGCAGATGCGCTCTCATGCTCTTTCGAGGCTGAGGACACCCTGGACATCCCAAGACACATCATTGATCTGGCCTGTGTGTACCTTGCAGTAACTACAACAGTACCTGCTGGCAAAACGGTTGTCCCTCTTCGACTTCGTGAACGAGTACTCCGCTGGGCCCATGGTTCAAAACTAGCTGGACACCCTGGTCAAGCATAAATCCTGGAAATGCTGAGACGCTTTTACTGGTGGCCCAGCATGGTAACGGACTCTCACAACTATGTGGACTCATGTCCAATATGTGCACAACAAAAGCCACCTACCGGCCAGCCATGGGGACTTCTCCAACCAGTCCCAGCATCCACTGAGCCATGGGCCAGCATATCCACTGATTTCATCACTGACCTTCCTCCGTCTCAAAACAATACTGTCATCTGGGTCATCATCGACTGTTTTTCCAAGATGGGACATTTCATCCCACTTTGGAGCCTTCCATCGGCTCCTGAACTCGCCAAGCTGTTCTTGAAGCATATCTTCTGCTTACCTCAAGAAATCATATCAGACAGAGGTTCACAGTTTGCTGCGAAGTACTGGTGATCCTTATGTCAAAAATGTAACATTCAGTTAAGTTTTACCTTAGCATACCACCCTCAGGCGAACGCCCAAGCCAAAAGAACTAACTGGATCCTGAAAGCCTTTCTAAGATCTTATGTAAATGACCAACAAGACAATTGGGCCAACTTACTCCCCTGGGCCGAATTATCACATAATACATATCTTGCTGCCGCCACAGACATCTCCCCATTCTCTGTGGTATTTGGACGCCAACCACAACTACCCTTGCTTATACCACTTTCTGTGCCTTCACCAGCAGCACAGTTCACGGCGCAAAGGATCCGTAATGTGTGGAATCAAGTAAAAGAATGACTCACCCAAGCCACAGAATGTTCAAAGAGGATTGCTGACACCCATAGATGGTCAGCTCCACTCTTTAGACCTGGTCAAAAGTACCAAGCATATTAGACCGCGACTCCCCTCACATCGTCTGGCATCAAAATACATTGGACCTTTTCCCATCCTCTAGAGACTGGGAGCAGTTACCTACCACCTACAGTTGCCTTGATCCATGGGTATCCACAATACCTTCCACGTTTCTCTACTGAAGCCAGTCGTGCTCTCCTGGCCTTCCCGCAAAGATCCTCCTCCACCACAAGTGTCCACAGAGCCAGATCACACCCTCCAGGTAAGCGAGGTGATCAACGTATGGCAACACCGAGGCCGTTAAGAATACCTTCTCTCCTGGGAAGGGTATGGGGCCAAGGAGAACTCCTGGGAGCCCTCGCAAAACATTCTGGATAAAGACCTCCTAAAGGCCTTCCATAGGGCACATCCAGACAGGACTTGTCCGAGGAGGAGGAGGCCTAGAAGGGGGGAACTGTTGCGCGTCCTGTCTGAGCTTGGCCCGCACCCGGGCCTGCTCACCTCTCTAAGATCTCCACAGGTTCTGGGTTGGGCTCCCCAGCAGTGGTAGCAAATCCAGCCAGGCCTCGGCGTCCTGCAGCGGAAGTTGCTTGGCCTTCCTCTTCCAGCCAGGCCACATGGCAGGGCTCGGCGTCCTCCATGGCATTGGCCCCGCCCCTAGGCATGCACATGTGGACTGCCCGGCCCCTTAAAGGGCTGGGGCAGATCCCAGCTCTGCAGCGTGCTCTGATTAGCTCCAGCTGAAAAGGAAGTTCCTGCCATCACTTCCTTGCCTTGGCAATCGGGTCGATCACATCGTGATTTCTAGTTTGCCTCTGCGTTTCCGGTCTGTGTTCCAGTCTCATTCCAGACTTGTTCCAGTCTCGTTCCAATCCTGTTCCAGTCTCATTCCAGTTCTGTTCCAGCATCCTCCTATTCCAGCGTCCTCCTGTTCCAGCATCCTCCTGTTCCAGCGTCCTCTGTCTCCTCATCTCCCCAAGTAGTACCTCTCAAACTGTCTTCTCGGTACTGATCTCGGCCTGTTCTTAACTACGTTGATCGCTGCCTGCCTCTGACCTTCTGCCTGTTTCCCCAACCACGTCTACTCGCTGCCTGGAACTGACCTCTGCCTGAACTCGACTACATCTGACTGCTTCCTGGAACCTGACCTCTGCTTTGGCTGACTATCCATGGACTTATCACTGGCATTGACCCTTGCATTGACTGACCATGGTACCTTGACTGTGGCCTTGATCCTAGCCTTACATTCAGAGACTCTCTCCTGGCCTTCTCAGGCACCCCAGACTTCTGGCCTGAACATCGACTGTGCACCCTTGATCATGGTGGGCACACCTCTGAACTTTCTCTCAAGGAGATCCTGTGAGGCCCACCTAAGACCACTCAACCCGAGGGAACCCCAGGTTGCTAGTGGTGAAGCTCCAGCTAGCCTCTGTCTCCTCCTGTGCTCCGCCTCCTAGTGGCAGGTACTCTCTGGGTCCGACCAGAGAGCCTACCAATCCTGCACGAGGCCAAGGATCTACCTCCCGGTGCAAGAAAAACACTGGCAGGTTCAAGACTAAATTACTCCTAATCTGAGCTGGCAAAAAGTATATTTGGGGGTGAGAGCTCCAGGAGGTGAATAAAAAGGACATACCTGTCTGGGTAAATAACCCCTTTTGGTCTGGTGTATGGGCAGAGGGGAAATTATGTTAAAACTTTAAATAAATATTTTTAATTAGTAAAATAGTTTTATTGAAGGGAATTTACAAAGTTGTTTCTGAGGTAAATGAGCATTTTACTTGCTTGAAATGGGCTTTTGAAAGTTGTTTAAATTCTTTCCTGGTAAAAGTGTACATATTGTGGAACAATGCATGTACTTTTACCCAAATACAGGAGACATTCTTAGTATTGGGGTTTTGACACGGGCCTGGTTGGTGCTTCCATTAGGCAAACTAGGCAGTCGCCTAAACACCAAAATTTGGGGGCAGCCAGATCTCACTAGGATGAGGCACAGAGGGCTGCTGTGCTATAATATGTCAAAGAATGGAGTCCTGTTCTGGAGCCACTGCCCCTACTAGGAGGGAGCTGCCACCAATAAGTAAGTTGGGGAGTGGGGTGAATGACCAAAGTTTCGCCTACGGTACCTAACTCTTTCCCACTGGCCTTGGGCGAGGGAAAGAATAACACACACAGTTTTCAAAACTCCACACGTTATTTTGCCTATAAAAAGTAATCGCAAAAAATGCAGGAGAAAATCTTTGCAAGTACTTTGTTTTTTTTCTGCGGCAATAATCTAAGCAAAAGTATGCAAGTATGTTTACCTTGATTACTGGTGCAAACCCCATAGATAAAAATCTATCAGCAGTGATTGCACCAGTTTACTTATTGCACCCAACATACCACTTCGACAATATAATACTAGTATATGCATTTACAGGAATAGTAAAAAAATGTAGAAGATGTAGAACAAAAATGGAAAAGTAGAATAGAAAATTCAAGCTTGACAACCCTCATGCTGGTGGTACATAAACTAAAGGAAATAAAACTAAGACAATTACATGAAATCAAAATTGTATAGTTAATAATTGCATGAAGTATGAAGGATGAAATTAGATCAATCACTATTGCAGAGAAATTTGTCTAACAGGAGCAGCTGGTCAAATAGATTTGATTTAGCTTTGGAAAACACAAGTCATTCTCCTGCTGGGCCTAAGGTTTGATATATGGGTTCCGTGTTGAAAACAACAGTCACCAGTCTGTCCATATTCATCTTAGGTTGACATTCAATCCATTAGCATTTGGGATGCATTTGGATTTTTCATAGAGTTCTTTCTAGGAGAGCTGAATCTAGTCATTGCAGCATATACATTTCCTGGCAATTAGGCAAGCTTTGCAAAGAACCAATTTAGTAAACTTTCCTTCAGAAAGATTATTTTCTACGAA
Source organism: Rhinatrema bivittatum (assembly GCF_901001135.1). Classification (NCBI taxonomy): domain Eukaryota; kingdom Metazoa; phylum Chordata; class Amphibia; order Gymnophiona; family Rhinatrematidae; genus Rhinatrema; species Rhinatrema bivittatum. The sequence goes on from NC_042615.1 coordinate 605,724,282, forward strand.
ATTGAGAATACATGGTTTAGCAAACTTCACCACTCTCTGTTTTAAGCATTGTGAATAATGTCTCAAGCATAGTGTCCTAAAAGGCTGTGATTTTATTAGAAGCCAAAATGCAGTGTATAAATAGACCTGCATCTATCTCACCTCTCTTGACAGTGATTGGAAAATGCAATGGCTGCCTCATGCACCCAAACAGGAGAATATATATTCTGTGTATTCATTTAAAATGAATTCCATGCAGGCTGACACACTGTGACAATTTCTTAATGGTGGTAAAATCCATATTTCAGGGAGTCAGATATTAACTCAGGGTCTAGATCTAATTGTCAATGAATTAAAGGTTTCTCTGGCCTTACTAGGTTCAGCATCCAATAATTGTCTATAAAGCATGGAGATGGAAGCTTTACCATTATGTGCAGAAAGAGAAACAGGAAATGGTGAAATAGCAAAAGCACTGGACAAACTTCATCAGAAAAACTATATAGTGTTACTCGCCCCGTCCGTGCCCGTCCCGCGCACGGGCCTGCTCACCTTCATGGTTCCTCGGCAGGTCCCAGGCCTCCCTAGCAGCAGCTGCTAGCACTTCCAGGCCCTGGCATCCCGCAGTTGCTGGGCCTTCCACTGCGCACCAGGCTTTACGCCGGAGCTCGGCATCTTCAGCACTGTTGGCCTCGCCCCTACGCGCGCATGGACTGCCCGGCCTCTTGTAGGGCCAAGGGCGGGTCTTAGCTGCTTGGCGTGCCCTGATTGATTCTCTGTTATAAGGAAGTTCCTGCCTGCACTTCCTTTCCTTGGCAATCAGGTCAGCTTATGCTAGATTGCCTCCGCACTTGTACTTGGTCCTGTCTTGTTCCAAGTCTCGTTCCAGGATCCTTCTGTTCCAGTTCTGTTCTGGCCTTGTTCCTGCTTCCTAGTTCCAGCGTCCTTCTGTTCCTGTTTGTCTGTTCATCTCCCAGGTTGTACCTTTGGACTGACTTTCTGGTACTGACCTCGGTTTGCTACTTGACCCGTCTGCCTGCCTGTCTGTCTCCTGACTCCAGTCCGTTCCTTGACTCGCCTGCCTGCTGCTTGCCTTCTGACGTCCGCCTGCTACTTGACTCACCTGCCTGCTGCCTGCCTCTTGACCTCATCCTGCCTGTGACTTCGTCTGACCTCCGGTAGCTGACCTCTGCTTTGTTGACCATTCTTCAGACTGACTCCTGGACTTTGACCTCTGCCTGTTTGACCATGTCTCTAGATTCTGGCTCTATTCCTAGCCTTGTTATCACCTACGCTATTCTGGTCCTCCTTATTCCACCTGACCTCCAGTCTTGAACCTGACCGCGCTCCTTCTGTCTGTGGGCACGCTGGACTTCCACTCTCCTAGAAGACCCTGTGAGGGCCACCTAAATCCAAGCGGCCCGGGTCCCTTCGGGCTCCTCCTGGGGGGACCTCGGGCTTCCAGTGGTGAAGCTCATCCTAGCCTCTGTCTCCTTCCGTGCTCCGCCCGCTGGGGGCAGTTGCCTCCTGGTCCCTACCAGGAGGTGGATCTCCACTGCCACAGGACAAAGGTCCACCCCTGAGCGCAACGTATAGTACCTTTAAGGAAGGGATATTCTATACAAAATTATCTTTAAATTGCTAAAGCTGATGATTATTCTCCTGTTCCTCATTAAAAATCCTCCAATGTGATTTATACTGAAACTGGCCAATGGGGAGGGCAATTTTCAAAGGCATTAATTCTGGTGCACAAATATTTACATGGGTAAAATGGCCTCACTGAAAATTTCCCTGCTAAAATGAAGTTAAACGCATGTGCAGGTTCCAGACCATGCATTCTTAATGCTGCATTAAGAAGCCACAGTCCCATAGGGAGGAGCAGCTTAGTGGAAAGAGCCTGCAGTTACAAACCAGAGCAGCCAGGATTCAAATTCTTCTTTTCCCACTGTTAGTACTTGTGACCTTGGGAAAAACACGTCATCTTCCCTTGCCTTAGGTGCAAAATTTGATTGTAAATGATCTGAGGACAGAGAAATATCTACTGAATCTGAATTGTAACTCACCTTGAGCTCAGATTTGGAAAAGCAAGTCATTAAATACCAATCACATGCACAGATGTCCCACAATGCTCACACAGAGCCCCCAACATTTTTATACTATATAGTGAGATAGTTGTTATATTAGAAATATGGACTTCATTTACTCTATATTAGGGGTGTGCAGAAGTAAAAATTTCATTTCATTTTTTGATTTCATTATTGGGTATTTTTTCCACTAAGTTTGTTTTGTTTAAGGTTTATTTCATTTTCTTTAGTTTTTAAAACCAAAATAAACAAAAACCCACTTCAAAAATGCAATAAAAAAAAAAGAAACGGGCCATTCCGAAGCCACCCTTCTCTACCAGCCATCCCTCCCACATGCAAAAATGCTAAGGCCAGGATCATTCTTTGCCCCTATTTAGTCTGGGAGGGATCTGTTATAAACCCCTAGGATCAGGCTGAAGCCTTGGCCTTGTGTTGGACTGGGCCGTGGAACTTCAGCCTAGGTCCTACACGAATCCAGGTTTCAAGGCCTGGTCCCTATGCTGGGGCCTCAAGCTTGGCTAAGGACCAGGCCTGATGCCAGGTCCCAAAGTCTGGGCTTCAGCTTAGGGCACAACCCAGGCCCGATGCCAGGCCTGGCCGTAGACTGATTTCCAACACTGGGGCCTTGGGCCAGGGACAGGCCCAGACCTGAATCTCAAGCCTCAGAGGTCTTCTTGTGATGTGTTCTTTTTTCTTACTCAGAATGATGGCGTCTTCTCGGGATACGCTAGAGTTAATTAACTGCGGTGCATCTTCCCCAACAGAAGGCAACATTTGGATGTATGGCAACCATTAACTCCCAAGTGGATGCCGTCATTTCATTTAGGAAGAAAGAAGATAGAAGATGTTGCAAGAGGACCTCTGAGGCCTGGACTCTGAGGCTAGACCAAGGCCCCATCATTGGAACCTGATCTCTGGACTGGGCTCCAGCATTTGGCCTGGCCTCAAACCCTGGCCAAGGCCGAGGCCTAGGTATCAGGAACCGGTCTCTAGGTTGGGGCCTGGCATCAGGCCTGGGTCTGGGACAAGGCCCAGACTCAGAACTGGATATGATTTGAGGCCCAGGCACTGGGACATAGTCTTTGGATCAGGCTCCAGTATTGGTGCTGGGCCCAGCTCTTGGCCTAGGCCAAGGTCCTGGTATCAGGACCTTGGCCTCCAGACTGGGACAGGATATTAGAGCAGATAGGTGCAAAATTTTGGGGGCTTGGGCCTTTTCTTGATTTTGGCCTAGGCCAAGATCCTGGTCTTGTGCTTGGGCATAGGTTGTGGCCTCTGCAGTCGGCTGCAGCCTATGCCTATGCCTAGGTGAGACTCTAGCCTCTGTCTTAGCCAAGGTGCCAGAGTTAGTCTCAGGCCTAGGTCAGGGCCCCTGATTTGGATCTCAGCCTATTCCTTAAGTGAGGCACCAGCTATGGGCCTAGGGCTAGGCCAGACGGTGACTTTTTTTTCCCCCGATTTTCAAAACAGAACAAAATTCTGACAACATTTCAGTGGAATTTTAAATTGTTCCACTTTGAAAATGACCCAAAATAAAATAGGAAATTTCATTTAATTTACTAGTTTGTTTTCCCCGAATTAACATCCCTTCTCTATACAGGGCCCTACACTCTGCTGATAGTATCCCATGTCACCATTCAAATAGGTGAATTGTAAAACTCCTTGTTAGTCATTTTTCAATATTTGTCAACAGTTTATAAACCATCCAAACCCTTGTTAGACCATATAACTTGAGAATTGGGGAATACACACCTCAGAATAAAGATCATTGTTAATCTTTCTCTTCAAGTCCACACTTTAAAACCATCCCAGTTTGTTAGCCCCCAGATGTGTCAATGAAGCTAGTGAGCCGGTCCTTGCATGCTGGAAGATAGATTGGATCAGTTCAGGGGCAGCGTGTGTATTTTGAAGGCTAAAAATGGAATAACACTAAAGAGTACTAGTCTATTTCTAAATTTAACCCATTTGTGTGTACTGTATTCAGTTTGTATATTCAAGATTGTTCACGGTAATTTAGAATTGCTTCTCTGTTACCACCATGTGCTAATAGTGGAACTTGGTTGATTACAGGGCCCAAAAAATGTCCAAAAAAGGAAGTGTATGCACATTAAATTCCATGATGCTTCTCCAAACAAGGTCATACTATCAGTGCATTAAGTTTCCTTCTAGTCACACAGTTTTGATGTTTGTTAAGTCAAACTTTTATCGATCTAGTCATGTATCCTACATATAATAAATCACAGGGTCATATTTAAACATATAGGGGCGGATTTTAAGAGCCCTGCTCGCGTAAATCCTCCCGGATTTACGCGAGCAGGGCCTTGCGCGCTGGCGTGCCTATTTTCCATAGGCCTGCCAGCGCGCGCAGAGCCCCAGGACTCGCGTAAGTCCCGGGGTTTTTCGAGGGGGGCGTGTCGGGGGCGGGGCCGATCGGCGCGGCGTTTTGGGGGCAGGATGCGGCGTTTCGGGGGCGGGCCCGGGGGGCGTGGTTTCGGGCCGGGGCGGTATGGGGGCGTGGCCGCGCCCTCCGGAACCGCCCCTGGATCACGTCTCCGCGCGCCAGCAGCATGCTGGCGCGCGTGGATTTACGTCTCCCTCTGGGAGGCGGAAATCCAGGGATAAAGGTAGGGGGGGGTTTAGATAGGGCCGGGGAGGTGGGTTAGGTAGAGGAAGGGAGGGGAAGGTGAGGGAAGGGCAAAAGGGAGTTCCCTCCGAGGCCGCTCCTATTTCGGAGCGGCCTCGGAGGGAACGGAGACAGGCTGCGCGGCTCGGCGCGCACCGGCTGCCCAAAATCGGCAGCCTTGCGCGCACCGATCCTGGATTTTAGCAGATACGCGCGGCTACGCGCGTATCTACTAAAATCCAGCATACTTTTTTAAAATCTACCCCATATTACCTATGTTGTTGTGCAGTCAGAAGAGATCTGTAACTAAAACCATGAGATATTTTTAGGAGGGTAGCACTCTGACCCTGATATTGTGCACGCACAATGACAGTAACTTTCAAATGAGTGCATGCACAGCCATATGCGCACACATATGGGCGCTTTGCCACATTTACCTGAATCTCATAACATCTGTGCAAGTACACGCATATTATATAAAATACATCTATAGCACGTATGTGTGCTTCTAATTTTAAACACGTCACTTACACAAGCAAGATGCTATTCACACATTTTCCTTAGGCACTGTTTGCAAGTACATGTGCAAGGGAGCTTATTTTATAACATGCATACTTGTACAAAATAACCAGTTTTACTAGTTAGTACACCAGTTTGCCAATCTATCTCTAGGTCATCAAGACCTCCCTGGTTCTTTAGCCTGCACACCCCTCAGATTTCCCAGACCTCTCACACAGTCTATATTTGACTATAAATAATTGTATTCAGACTTACATCTGATAAATAACAGAAATAAATATGCGCAGGTAACAACCATATGTGCGCTATATTTGCAGGTTATAAAATTGCAACTTTTGTGTATATATGTTGGCCCCATCCCAGAATGCTCCTGACCTACCCAAATCTGTCCCTTTTTTACATGATCAAAGATATTCACACATTTGTACGTGTGCACTTATGTGCAAGGTTTATAAAATAGCCCCAGTGTGAATAAACACTACTTGCATGTGCATCTGTCATTTTAAGTATGTGCATCTCTTTTAAAATTCACCTTAATTATGCAGTTACTGCACATGTGATAGTCCATAAAAGATTGTGACATTTTTAGCTGGTGTATCAAATGTGCTCTTGTAACAAATTTGCAAATAGTTTTACTCCTTATAAAAGCAAACGATGGAGGTTCCTGAAAAATATGGTGCCATGCTAGAATATGCCAGTATTCTTTATAATGGATACTATGGCTCTGGAGTTTTCCGAATGACTCATTGTGCACTTTAAAATGTGTCTTCTTGCTTTGATCGATATCATAATAAAAGATCTCTATTGGCATATTTAGCCGATTTACAGTATATGCCTGTTTAAGAACTTTGACTGGATATCCTCTATTCTTAAATCTGTCACTAAGTACAAGCACTTGATATTCAAAATCACTATCTTCTGAGCAAAGCCATCATGTCTGAAGAAATTGATGAATGGGTAAGCTGGAAAGTAACCTCTTTGAATGACTACTTTCATATCTTAGCAAGTTATTATGATTTTTGCTATAAATTGTGGTACTGATCCTATCACCCAGCTTTATAATTCTTATGTCCAAAAAAGGAAGTGTGTGCACATTAAATTCCATTGAAAACTGCAAATTGTGATCTATGTAATTTAACCATGCTGAAAAACAATCTAGATCTTCTGATGTACTGTTCCATTTGATGAATTTATCATCTATATAGCACTTCCAAATGGTGACAAAACCAAACCATATTGAAGTACATGCATGTCTTTCTTCGAAATCAGTGATGTATACATTTTCTACGCTGGGTACCATACAGGAACCCATAGTGATTGCAACAGACATATATAAAAGATTATGTACATGAATATTGGCTATTTACGTGCCCCCTATGCTAATTTTCTGCACCTAGATTCTTTGAAAATGTACTCAATAGCTAGTAGAAAAGTTGGTCTTTCTTAAAATAAACCTCTCTCTGTTGGGTTTCCAGGAATTTTCATGTGCAGTACCTTGTTGTGGGTTGTTGCCAGATGCCTCTCTTATTGTTGCTGTTGCTGCATCGCATTGCCCGTTTGTCATGCCCTGCCTGTCGCCTGGTTCTGCAACCTGCTATTTTGTTGTATCATGCTTGGGTTACAGCTTGATCCTCCCACTCTGCTTCTCTTTTTTTTCTTTATATTGTGGGGTTTGTCCCCAATAACATTTAAAAAAAGAAAAAACTTAAAAAGTTCCTTCTCCCACCCTGCCTCTTTCCCGATTTAGCACATTAATTACTGCATAAATTATATTGAAATGACAGGGCAGATCAAATTGGTGGAGGGGTGGCCCCGTGCATTAAGGATGACCCAGAGTTGAGCCAGATATAAGTTCTGCAAGAAATAAAACTTCACAAGAATATGTATGTATACAAATCTCAAGTACAATGGGGAAGTGTACAGTATAACTCACCTGGCCAGGATAGGAAACAAACTACAAAATGCAAATGAAAATCAGAGAGATTCATAAAATCCACAACACTATAATAATGTGAGATTTCAATAACCCTAACATTGATTGCGTAAATGCCATATCAGGACATGCGGTGGAGATAAAGTTCCTAGATGTTATAAATGACTGCTTCATGAAACAGCTGATCATGGAACCAGTAAAGGCGGGAACTACTTTAGATCTAGTTCTCAGTGGAAATCAGGACTCGGTGCAAGGGTGTTGTATCTGCTTGGCAATATTTGAATCCAAAAGGCAACAGTGATCAGAATATATTTAACTATGTCATAATCACTGAAGGACTGATACTAAGTAAAAGTACTGCAATAGGCCCAACCCAATGTCCTCCTCGATGCTCCCAAGCGGCCCCCTGACTGCCCCGATGTCATCGGGGGGGGGGGGGGGAGACCTCCAACAGGCAGGCCTTAAAATGCATGGCAGGAAGCCCCTGCAGCCCTTTCGCGACCCAACTGGAAATCTGCGATCTGACGGTGGCCCTCGATTGGACGGCCCAACCCGGCACCGCCAGCCTTCGACCCCATTCCAGAGGCTCGCGTGGCTGGCACATACCTAGTGGGGTAAGAGCCCCGGCCTACTAGGCCCAACCCAACATCCTCCTCGACGCTCCCAAGCGGCCCCCTGACTGCCCCGACGTCATCGGGGGGAGGAGACCTCCAACAGGCAGGTCTTAAAATGCACAGCAGGCCCTAGGTGCCACATACCAGGCATTGCGCACCTAAGGAACTGCCCCTTAGTGCGGCCCCTGACCAACATTTTACTTTACCCACCCTCAATACAAAACCTTCCTCTCTCCCCCTCCCCTCCTATCCCTGAGCTTCTAACATCATTTTATGCAATCACCTCTGTCCTTCAGCATTATTGACACAACCCCTGGACCCCAGGGCACTGACTTTCCACTCCCTCTCCTCTCGGAAACTATTACCACCCACCCCCTGATACCTCTACCCACCTGGACCCCCATCCTGACCCCTCCCACAACTGCAACTGGGCCCTTTCTTCAAAAGATACCGATTTAAACAGCCCTTCGCCCCAAGACACCCTACTCTGCCAGCAGATTGTTCTCGTCGGAGCCCTGAACATAAGAACATAAGAACATAAGAAAATGCCATACTGGGTCAGACCAAGGGTCCATCAAGCCCAGCATCCTGTTTCCAACAGTGGCCAATCCAGGCCATAAGAACCTGGCAAGTACCCAAAAACTAAGTCTATTCCATGTAACCATTGCTAATGGCAGTGGCTATTCTCTAAGTGAACTCTTTGTATTCTCTGAAACTCTTTGTACCCCCTGGCATGCCTCCTAGCACAGCCCCCCGTAAACAGACTCCCTCCCCATGCACACCCCTTCTCTCTGCTTCAACCCCCACAATACACCCACCTCAACTCCCTTCATAGATCCCCACACCCTCGCTCTGCCTCATGAATACTCACTCACCTATCCTAATCCTGCCTCACCCCCTCCTCATACTCCCCCACCCCTTCGACACAACTGCCCTCTCACCCAACCAGCCCCTACTACCGAAACACAGCACAGCCAACCATGACTGCATACCCCATCCCCACCCTCAAACACCTCACCTACCGACACACCACTCACCACATCTCCAGCCCTACTGCACACCGCAAATCCCTCATACCAATCATGATTTCCCCACTCACCCAGTTCCTTGGCCTCACCGCTCTATCCATTGTACTCTTCAACTCCCAATCCTTAGTGAAAAAAGCTCCCATTCTAAATGACTTCCTCCTAGACTGCAAACCTGACATTTGTGCTATCATGGAAACATGGCTGAAACCCGCAGACACTTAACTCCTAAACCAGCTCCCCACACAATCATATGACATCTTCTCCATTCCAAGACCATTTGCGGCCAAAAAGGACATTAATCTAAGATCCCTAAACACCAACACCCCACCAAGATTTGAAATAGGCCTCTTTAAGACAAAAGATCTTCAAATATGTTTAGTATACACCCCCCTGGTCTACTCGAACATAACCCCTCACTCCTCATCGAATATATAACCGACAACCTAAATAGAGACATCCCAGCCATCATCCTGGGAGACTTCAACCTCCATGTGGATGCCATCCCCCCTCCTCCTCCTGCGAGACCCTGCTAAACTCCTTCAGAGCCCTAGACTTCAATCAAATCATCACTTCTCCTACACACAAAGCAGGACACTCGCTCGACTTAATCTTCATTAACTCTAGTATATACTCTGCATATGCCCCATCTTGCATACCTATCCCCTGGTCAGATCACTCCCTCATAAAATCACAGCTCTCCATACAGCAAACAACCACACCCTGCCCCACACATAGCAACACCATACACTTCAGAAAACTCTGCAACCAAAAGACTTAATCACCTCACTCACCAATTCCCTTGACAAACTAGACCTTTCAAGCCCTGAATCAGCATTCTCCACTTAGAACAACCTCACAAATAACATCGCTAATAAACTTTGCCCCCTCTCCACCAGGGAGATTCGTCACTAACATAACTCCAAAAAACCCTGGTATACTCCTGAACTAAAAACACTTAAACATGACCTCCAAACGAAAGAAAGAAAATGGTGCAAAGACCCAACCCCTAACCACTGGCATTATACAAATCCTCCTTACACACTTATAGAACCACCATCCTCAAGACTAAATGTGACTATTACGCAGTTAAAATTTACAATTACCAGTACAACGCCAAAGCCCTATTCTCATACATAGCTGATCTCACAAAAACATCATCCCCCCATCTCCGATGAGAACTCCAAAGTCAAATGCGAGGAACTTGCCCACTTCTTCAATGATAAAATCGCTAAAATCCTGCTATGCTTCCCCACTTCCACCCCCCACACGTACTCCCTCCCAAAAAACCCAAACGCCATCCTAGACCCACTGACCCCACCTCCTCTTCTGAAATTGAAACCATTTTAAAGAACCTAAACCCCTCCTCTCACCCTTCCAACACAATTCCCACTAAATACCTCCTATCTATCCAAAACACAATTGCCAAACCCCTAGCCAAGATAATCAACTGCTCACTCTCTCTAGGTAAAGTCCCGGACTCCCTGAAACAGGCCATAGTCAAACCAATCCTAAAAAAAACCTAACCTCGAACATTCTGACCCATCTAACTATTGGCCCATCTCTAACCTTCCCTTCCTTGCAAAAATCATGGAAAAAATAGTTAACACGCAACTCACAGACCACTTAGAAAATCACAACATTCTATTCCCTTCCCAATTTGGTTTCCGTAAGTTCTTCAGTACGGAAACCCTCCTAATCTCCCTCACAGACACCCATCTCAAAGGACTTGACGAAGGCCACTCCTACATTCTTGCCTTGCTTGATATATCTTCTGCCTTTGATACCATTAGCCATGGCATCCTAATCAACCATCTCATAGAAATCGGCATTACGGGAACAGCCCTACTCTGGTTTAAATCCTACCTCGAGAACAGACACTATAAAGTCAGAATTGGTAACATGGAATCCACACTCATCCATCTAACTCAAGGCGTCCCCCAAGGCTCCTCCCTATCTTCCACCCTTTTCAACATATACCTGCTGCTCCTTTGCCAACTCCTCTCTGATCTTGGCCGCTCTCACTTTATTTATGCCGACGACGTCCAAATCCTCATCACCATACAAGAATCACTATCCAAATCCCCTGGAGACCTGGGAAAACTGCCTCACCTCAATAAACCACCTCCTAACAAACTTGCACCTTGCCCTAAACACATCAAAAACTGAGCTCCTCATCATCTCTCCCCACCACAATTTAATGACCTCCCCCAACATCAACCACCTCCACCCTGCTACCTCCTTCCCCCAACATGTACAAGACCTGGGCGTTACCATTGACAATCATCTGAACCTGAAAAAAATTCATAAGCGCAACATAAAAGAATGCTTCTTTAAACTCCATGTCCTCAAAAAACTTAAACCACTCCTCCATTTTAATGATTTCCGCACAGTCTTGCAGACCATAATTTTTTCTAAAATTGGCTATTGCAACTCTCTATTCCTAGGCCTCCCCACTGCAACCATCAAACCACTCCAGATGCTGCAAAATGCCTCCACCAGAATTCTAACACCCGCAACACTGACCGTATTACTCCCGTCCTCAAGGATCTCCACTGGCTTCCAATCTGTTTCCGAATTATCTACAAGAATCTCTCAATTATACACAAAACCCTACACAACTGTAATTTACACTGGCTGGATGATTCCCTCCGACTCTACGCCCCCAACCGACCCACTAGATTAGCTTACCAATGAACCTTACACACACCCTACCCCAAGGACAACTACCTCTCCTCCATGAAAAATCGAGCACTATCGATTGCAGGTCCCACCCTTTGGAACTCCATGCCACCCACCTTTGTCTAGAGCCATGCACCCAGAAATTCAAGAAAAATATAAAGACCTGGCTCTTTAAACAGGCATTCCCTGAATAGCCTTCTACATCCTTAATGCCCTTCACCACTACCTTACTTTCACTCAGATATCTCCGCACCTTCTCGCCACATCTGCCTCTTAGTAATCTGCATTAACATACTCGATCCTTGCATTGTACAATACATACTTTTTGCCTCATATCAACCTCCCCAATTAATCAATATTGTCCCCTCACCATAATCATAATTCCCCTTCCCGCCAAATTGTATCTCCTCTATTACTACCTTAGCATATTTATAGCGCCGTAAATGTTATATTGTATATAGTATGTAGTATGTGATATATAGTACTTATTACTACTGCTTATCCCCTTATTATATTATTATGTTATGCTTATCCCAGTTTCCTCATCCCTCGTTCCTTGTATTAAGTTTCTTGCAAACCGATATCATGTTCTCACGAATACCGGTATATAAAAGCTTTTAAATAAATAAATAAATAAAAATGATACTATGATAAAATAAGGAAATTAGTTATAAAACAAAATAAAACAATTGGTAGCCTAGTGAAAATTTTGCATAAGACATGATCATTGTTTAAAAACTGAAAAAAATAGAAGCACATGATCAGTAGTTCATATATACTTTAAATATTATGACTCATAGCTGTGTGTCACAATTGTATTGTTTTCATATCAACTAGTAATCAATAGCGGCAAAACTGAGTGAAAAACAAATATCCAGTATACCAAAATAAGCAATCAACTGGTTCAAGAACCACAGGTCTTTACTAATAAATGATTTTGAATTGGATAGAGACCATCAGAATTTTGCCACATAGTTTTTTGAGCTTCATGCAGAGTGAAATCATTTGGCCTCATTGATGTATATTAGAACTTGGTAGTATTTTAAAGAATATTTTAAATATCGCAAATAAAAGTTTTCTAAGTAGCAGGAGGAATACAAGTACATTTCCAAGATTCTTGGACTATGTGAAGTATATCAAATCACTTATCTTGAAAGGAATTATATCCTGGATACAATGGCACTGGATGCTAGTATCTTTATGGCTGCTCTAACTTATCCATTTAGCTTAAATGGATAAGAATGAATATCACTATTTATCCTGTTAAGTTAACAGGATAAGTAGCACCACCCAGATTCACCCACTGCCTGCCCTCAAATTGCCTCCACTGTATGCAAATCTATCTTATGCATAATTACTATGGATATCCTGAAAACCTGACTGGCTAGGTATGCCTTGAGGAAAGGGTTGATAACCCCTGCTCTAGATAACCAATGGGTAAAAGGGGTTCTCAGAAAGGGCAAGAAAATCACAGGAAAAACAAATCAATGATTTCTCTCTGTCTTTATCATGGAAGATACTGGGGATATACCCGCACCCGAAACATTCTTTGATGGTGATGGATTTTAAGCAAATAAATCAAACCACTGTGAAACTGGAGAATGTTCGAGATCAAACTGACAAACTAAAGAGTAATAAATCACCAGGACTGATGGTATTCATCCTCAAGTTTTGCAAGGACTCAAACATAAAAATGGAAACCTTTTACTAATAATCTATAACCTAATATCCACAGTACCTGAAGACTGGAAACTGGCCAGTGTAACACCAATTTTTAAATAGGGCTCTCAGGGAGATTTATGTATTATTTATTTAAGATTTTTAATTCTGCTTTTCAGTACTTCAAAGCAGATTACATTCAGGTACTATGATCCAGAATACTACAGACCTGTGAGACTAATGTTGGTGATGGGCAAAATGATCGAAGTTTTTCTTAAAAACATAGGGGCAGATTTTCAAAGCCCTATGTGCGTAAATCCAGGAGGATTTACGCGTGTATGGGGGTTACGCGTGCCGGGCCTATTTTCAAAAGGCCCGGCGGTGCTCGTAAAGCCCCGAGATGCATGTAAGTCTCCGGGGGCGGGACGGGGTAGGGCGGGGGCATGGCCAGAGGCGTCTACAAGGCTGCTGGGCTGAGGGATCGCGCGCTAGCAGTTGGCTAGTGCGCACAAGTTACGCCTGCCTCTGGCAGGCGTAACTTGTGAAATAAAGGTATGGGATTTTTTTTTCGGGCTGGGGGGAGGGACAGGTAGGGGAAGGGAGGGGAAGGTGGGGGGGGAGAAAAGTTCCCTCTGAGGCCACTCTGATTTCGAAGCAGCCTTGGAGGGAACGGGGAAAGCTAGCTGTTCTCCCCGAGGGCTCGGTGCATGGAAGGTGCACTAGCGTGCACCCCCTTGCATGCACCGACCTCTGATTTTATAACATGTGCGTGGCTGCGAGCGCGTTATAAAATCGGGCGTACATTTGTGCGTGTTGGGTAGTGTGCACAAATGTATGCCATGCGCGTGTAACTTTTAAAATATGCCCCATAATTATTGGCTACATATATAGCAGATATGGTGGTGTTTGAAATGAATCAAAACAAAAGAAAAATGAACTCAATTTTTCATTTCATTTTGATGTTTCCACCACCATTGCTGCTGCCACTGCCACTGCTACCATTAAAAAAAAGCCAACTAGCCCTGATCCCAGTCCCTCCTGCCCACCAAGGAGCAACAGGATTTCAAAATGACCACTGGTCAATCTGAGGCTAGCACCATTATATCATATGGCGGAATTTGCTACAAAGTTGCTTGACATGGTCACCACCCTAGAGAACTAAGCAGAAATATAGCACAAAAAGTTCAATTACTCAGACAAATAAAAAGTTAAACCTCATGGTAAATCAATGGTGTCTGATTCAAAATTTAAGTATCCAAAAATACACCGGTACTGTAAAGCTTATTAAACAGACGCTTCGGTTAATTTTGACCCATCATAATAGGCTTCATCTGAATAGCAATTTTACTAGATGATATGCCTTATGTATAATCATCGGTCAATGATAAGAGTAAATTTTTTCAAATATTTTCTTTGCTTAATGTGATAGTGAACTTAGCTTAGTGCAGTCGCTGAAGCCATTGCTATGCCCGACATGGTTCCATGTTTCGAACCGTCCAGGTTCTTTGTCAAGGGCTTAATGTTCAGCGTTGTATTTGTAGTCCCTTCAGATCTGCTGCCAGTAATCAAAATGGCACCAATAGCCTTTGCCCTCACTATGTCACAGGGGCTACCAGTGCCATTGGTCAGCCACTATGACATAGGGCCTCATTTTCCAATATTGCATGCTGGTTTTTGGACTTCAATCATCACAGGCCACGATAGTCCCAGACAGCCTGAGAGTGAGAGTGAGAGAGAGAGAGAGAGAGAACCTTACTATAGTGCCTATGCCCTACATAGGTATTTGAATCCCTATGGGAGGGCTACCTACTAACTCGGGGTGGGGATTAGGTATGAGCGTCGGGGGTTGGGGGCCACTTTCGCATTCCACATGACACCTACGGACAGAACAGTGGTCTCTAGTGCAGATTTGCTGGCCGTCGGAGTGAGGACGCTCACTCCAAGAAGTGGTTTGGGCAACGTTCTCTCTACCTAGCTTGATGGACACTCTACCTGGGCAACAACATGCTAGGTGGAGAGAACGTTGCCAAAATCTCTTCTTGGAGTGAGCGTCCTCACTCCGACGGCCAGCAAATCTGCACTAGAGACCACTGTTCTGTCCGTAGGTCTCATGTGGAATGCGAAAGTGGCCCCCAACCCCCGACGCTCATACCTAATCCCCACCCCGAGTTAGTAGGTAGCCCTCCCATAGGGATTCAAATACCTATGTAGGGCATAGGCACTATAGTAAGGTTCTCTCTCTCTCTCTCTCTCTCTCTCTCTCTCTCTCTCTCTCTCTCTCTCTCTCTCTCTCTCTCTCTCTCTCTCTCTCTCTCTCTCTCTCTCTCTCTCTCTCTCTCTGCAATAATCCTTTTCTAGTCCATAACGCAAATTTGAGGATTGTATTTATTAGCCGCGCTAACACTGCGGCTGTTTCGCCGCACACGATAAACAGGTTCCCACTTTACATATGCTCCGCCCCCTGAATACCAAATTACTAATTTGCGTACGTGATTTGCGAATTTATCGCAGGCAGTAAAGTGCTTGGAAAATGAGGCCCATAGTGAGGGCAAAGGCTATCGGCGCCATTTTGAATACTGCAGCCGGCCGCACCATGGCAGGCGAAACCACACTGCCATGGTGTGGACAGCTGCAGGCTATCGCCCGACCGCTCCCTGCTTTACCCCCATGCCCCCCTGTAGTGAAGGAATTCCGCACGGAATGATGAATCCTGGCCTTAGCCAGATAAGTAGCACTTTTTAAGACTTACATGGCAGCAAAGATGGATGTCAAAACATCCATAAAAACAGTGCAGTTCTGTTATATTTATGTATTTTCCCTTCTAATTTTAAATATTTACATGTGGAGATTTTGCACACATTTTTCTTAGCACTTGGCTTTTACATGCACAAATCCACGAATTTTAAAACATGCGAACATGAAGGAAATTACCAGTTTTACCAATTTGACTACCAGTTTGCCCAGTCCACTCTTGGTCTTCAAGACCCTCCTGGCTCTTCAGCCTGATCTTTCTCCATTTTACCTACAGGCCTCACCTAATCCATATTTGGCAATAAAGACTTTTTTTTTCTCACATCAGATAATTAACAGGTGTAAATATAGGTAGGTAACAGATTTATGCAGGCTCTAAAATAACAACTGTAACACAGAAATGCTGGCCTCATCCAGGAACCCCTTTTTTTATATGTTTAATTTTGCTCACACATAAAGGACTTATATGTGTATCTTTGGGTTTATAAAATAGGATATATGTCAGCACGTGCTACTTTACACACGGAAGCACTAATTTTACACAAGCAAATTTTTGAAAATTTACCTTTTAGTGAGCATAAATTTGAGGATGTTCCTCAAAACTGAAATTTCTAGTTTGCTAATAGAATGACTTGATAAAATACAAATTCTATTGCTTTTGCTTGAACTCAAATTTTGGTCTTTTCACCCTTCTTTTCACTTTTCTTGTAGTTAACCCTCTTTGTCTACAAAATCCTTTCTGGAACAAACTGTATTTGAAAAGTCGTTTTCAGAATCACTCCCTGAGGAAACTGATGGAGCTAAATTGTCCTTCATGCTTATCAGAATTCTATTCCAAGGTTGCTTATCTGTACTCGGCAATTTAGAAAAATTAATTTCTTTATACTCAATGATAACCTGTCAGACGTTTTCCTTCATAAAAGCAATTACATTCTCATTGTATTTATCCAATTCACTTTTCAATTCATGTTCAATCTATAAGAAGGTCTCATGGCCTATTTCTTTTTTTTTATAAATCCAGTTCAGTCTGGAGAATCTCCTTTGTTTTGCCAAATCTTTGCTGGCCTGACCTTCCTCATCAATTGCCAAACTGCAGGTGAAGGAAACTTTTCAAAGCCATTCATGTGGGTGAATAAGGATTTGCACGCATATATTGGCTGAGGACCCCCTCAATATGACTCAGAGTACACATGATTTTCCATGGTATATGCACTTTTAGCCACATTTAGAGGATGAGTTTTCAGGGGGTGTATTTTGAGCAGGATCAGAAAATAAAGCACCTAGACTTGAAAATAAAATCCATGTGCATTCTTTTTTTGTAGAAAATATGTGGGAAAAGAAGGTGCAAAGGTTTGCAGGTCAATGGCAAGTTTCAATAGGAAAATGTGCATATTTTCTCTTTGAAACCTGATGCAGTGCACAGGTAAAAAGTACCTATGGACTTTGTCCCAAAGCAAAACTCTGAAAATGACCCCCTAAAGAAGCAATGAAATGTTGTGTCTTCTTTTTATTCTATGCTGCAGAAGCATTGCATTTTCATTTTGATGCATTAGAATAAATTCCTGTTTTGGACTTTCAGTTGGGCCTTCCTAGAGATAATCATGTCAGATCGCAACAGATGCACAAGTTGTTGTAGTAGATCATGGTTAATTTTTGAATCAACTAGAACTCACAAGAACTCCAATATTGCAAGAATCTGTGTCCGTACTGTAAAAGTGTCACTCTGTCAAGTATCCAAAAATACACCGGTACTGTAAAGCTTATTAAACAAACGCTTCGGTTAATTTTGACCCATCATAATAGGCTTCATCTGAATAGCAATTTTGCTAGATGATATGCCTTATGTATAATCATCGGTCAATGATAAGAGTACATTTTTTCAAATATTTTCTTTGCTTAATGTGATAGTGAACTTAGCTTAGTGCAGTCGCTGAAGCCATCGCTATGCCCGACATGGTTCCATGTTTCGAACCGTCCAGGTTCTTTGTCAAGGGCTTAATGTTCAACGTTGTATTTGTAGCCCCTTCAGATTCGGGTGATCCTGAATTCAATGATGGTGGATCGGCTTGATTTCAATGGCACCGGTAGCCCCTGTGATATAGTGAGGGCAAAGGCTATTGGTGCCATTTTGATTACTGGCAGCCGATGGCCCGAATACAGGAGATTGCTCCCGGACCCCCGCTGGACCACCAGGGAATTTTGGCAAGTCTTGTGGGGGTCAGGAGGGTGCACTTAGCTAGTTTTCCAGCGATGTAGCTGCTGTTGGATGGGATTGCGAATATCGATAGTGAGCTTGGCACTGGTACCCCAATGATGGTGGGTTGCTTTGGTAGCTGACTAGTGAGGCTAGGGTACACTATTTGTTAGCATAGATAGGAACTCTGGACCTCTTTTCTTGACCTCGTTGCCCCTGGTAACAATTGTTCCTACTACACCATCTTAAACAAATTAAAAAGAAACTAGCTTCATAATTCTAGAGATGTGATTCAGCCGAACCTTTCAGTTCAGCCTTCGTTATCGGCCCGCCACAGGAAATTTCATTTCCCATGGTTCGGGCCGATTTTATTTCATCTAACCCCCAAAATGAAGCCTGAAACCCACCCCGAATTACAACAGGAGTTGTAAAAAAAAAACAAAAAAAAAAAAACCCACCCCAACCCTTCAAATTTAATCAATTGCAACCCCCCACCCTCCGAACCCCCAAGACTTGCCCGACCGACCCCACCAAGACATACTGAAAGTCCCTGGTGGTCCAGCGGGGATCCCAGGAGTGATCTCCCACTCTCAGGCCATCGCCTGCAAGTAATCAAAATGGTACCGATGGCCCTTTGCCCTTACCGTGTGACAGGGGCTATCAGTGTCATTGGCTGGCCTCTGTCACATGGTAGGAGCAATGTTCAGCCAGCACCATCTTAAAAAATGGTGTGGGCCATCCATTGCTCCTACCATGTGACAAGGGCCGACCAAAGGCATCGATAGCCCGTCACATGGTAAAGACAAAGGGCCATCGGCACCATTTTAATTAGTTGCAGCCGACGGCCCGAGAGGGGGAGATCACTCCCGGGACCCACTGGACCACCAGGGACTTTCAGTAAGTCTTGGGGAGGGGGGGTTCAGCAAGTCTTGGGGGGGGTTGGGAGAATGGGGGGTTGCCAAGCTTCCACAGACTAATATGTTGCCCTGCATGTGGTCACTTTGTCATCTTAGTATACTTGTATTTTTAACTAATGTAAAAAATAAAGGATACTTATATTCTCCTTAACTAAGTTCAGAAAAAAATAATTGGGAGCATGAATGAGCATACATATCAAATGAACTTCAATGCAAATCAGTGAGAAAGCAAACATCAACTTTCCAATCAAACACTTTCTGCTCTGACTGGCACAACTCAGATACTTATATCTGGCACAGACATTATTTCATATCTTTTCAGGGAAATTATATACTGTGAGATGGGAAGAAATTTCCTTAGAATGAAATAGTCTTAAAGACCAGTTTATCACACACTAAATTCAATGAGAGATTTACTTTATCCTTTACTCTAGTGGTAATAACAGCAACCTTTATCTACAGGTTGTGTATTTCAACCTTTCCTATGGTGTATAATGGCTATTAAAATTTTCTTAGCTTAGATGTGTCTGAATTTGATTTTAGGTGAATATCCTTTAGCATCACACCAAATTTATCAGATTCGGATTTTCTTACATTCAGCTAACTTCAGAAGCTGAAGAATCTCCGTGGTTCAGCTGGTCCTTACATTTAAACTGACTGAAATAATTTCCTTACCTTTGTCAATATTAAAACATTAAAGGCTGAATTTTAAAATGGCCATGCACATAAAAATCGGGACTTACGCATGTGACTGGGCCCTGTGTGCGTGGTGAGCATTTTCAAAAGGGCCCAACCATGCACATAAGTCCAGATATGCGCACAAATGCCATGCCCTGAAAAAGGGGTGGGCCAGGATTGTGGTCTGGGAAGGGAAGGGTGGGGTGGGGTGGGACGGAGGCTGGCCAGGACAGCGGCCATTAGCCGCTGACCAGGGGAAGCGTGCGCTAGCAGCTGGCTGGCGCATGTAAACTACTTCTGCTTGGGAGGAGCAGTAAGTAGGAAAATAACAAATTTTCAGGTCAGTAGGTAGGGGTTAGGGATTGGGGTAGAGTGGGGAAAGGCAAGGAAAGTTATGCAGGGGGGTAGGGAAGATCTCTTTCAGTCTGCTCCTTAATTGGATCAGACTGTGAGAGAATGGGGGAAGGCCCAATTGCGTCGCTGCACATGTTATAAAATTGGCGCTTCCAAGTGTGCATGCCAGGAATCGCATGCACCTGGAATCTACCCCTAATAATTCTTATTCACACTCATTCAAGCTCAGTGTTTACTAAATATTTCTAGTATGTTTTTCACTCTATAAGGGCCTTTGTAACAAAGCTCACTAGTGCAGCTCTTCTCTGTCAACCTTCCCAGCTCAGCACTCTCTGCTTAACTATTACTGACAGGAATACTAGATGGAATATTACTAATTTCATTGATGTCATCATATAGAAAAGTACCTGTTTCACTTAAGATAGCTCACATAGCTTCAAGGATCTCAATAAAATATGCCATGGCTCATTTAATTAGGGAAGGGAAAAATTATTAAATAGCTTAAATTTCTCTTTAAATATATAAAATTATAAAAAAAAAAAAATAATTGTGCTCTTTACAGGTGAGTGGGTAACCACTGTCTTTTGTTAGGGTGACTCCCAGAAAACAGCTTCCTTAGATACTCATTGCTATGTCTCATCAACTGTCAGAACTCATTTTTACTGGCCCTAATCTTAAAGTTTAAAATATAATTAAAGTCATTAAATAAAATATATTTCTTACCCAAAATAATCAAAATCTCTCTGAAACCATTTATTCTCAATGACACATATCCTAGGGTCACCTCTTTATTATTAAAAATTCCTCTGTACTTCTCTTTATCAACATTCTATTTTTTTAATAATAATTTTCCTCAAAATTATCTTTCAAAGAGCTCCTTATTTTCACCTGTGTTTTCCCTGGTGATTTACTTGATCCATTGATGCATCCCATTCTATTTTAATGAGGTAGAAGGGCTCTGAATATACTGAGACAGAAATCCAGCTTAAAAACAATTCTTCAGACACAATTTCTGCTTTAATATGGTTCTCTATTCTTCCTTTCATGACTACCATCAACAAACATATAATTTTTATTGAAATGTATAGGCTTTTTAAGGTCCTGAAGCAACTGGGATTTTAGGATGTTTGCTGAGCTTCAAAATTAATGTGGCAGCCTTTCCTTATGCCTGACATCAAAATGCTATGTTTACAAACATAACAATTGCCCAATTCTATTTTTTTTACTTAAAATAGAGTTTACAGGCACTTTTCTAGTCACCGACGGACAACATCAATGACATCATCGTAGGTCCTAGGACTTCTGTTACTATCCTACCGGGGCTTGCCTAAGGCCCTCCTATTACTGCAGTAGCAGCGTTCCCAATGCTGCTGCTGCTCATTTCCATTCACACAGCACAGTCTCCTTCTTTATTTATGTATTTATTTATGTATGTATGTATTTATTCATTTATTTAAATTTTCACTTGCCCAGTGGTCCCTTGGTATCTGGATCAGCCATGGCAGTCTCATTGCTGCCTGCTCTGGATCTCAAGGCACATACAGCTCCTCTCTTCAGCACCATGGGAGTTTCCAGGCTCCTGCAGCACTTGAACAGCTCCTCCCTAGGCAGCGATGGTTTCGAGGAAGCCTGGAGTGGCAACAATCAGCTGATTTAGCTGATTGTTCTCTCCCCGATCCTTGGTGCCCCATTCACTAGTGGCATTCGTGCCACTTTCAGTCTCATGCGACTAATGGCACTGAAGCAGCCTCTGCTTCTCCCCACCTCTTGGAGCAAATTAAAAACATGTTCCTATAGCCTCCGGAATTAAAAAAAAAAAAACCATCAGGCCATCTTCGATAGACTTCCAGGCCCAACCCACAGCAGGGACAACAGCCACAGTCCCACCGAGCTCTAGATACCCCAGCTAGCAACACCACTGGGGACTACCCGGTAGGCAAGTAATTCAGTTTATTTCATTTTTAATTCTCTTTTTATTTGTCTATACTTCATCCCTGATATTTAAAAATATCTGCTCATTCATTCCAAAAGAAAGCCATTTATTTATTCATTTATTTATTTAAATAAATAAATAACATAAATATTTAAAAATATCTGCTCATTCATTCCAAAAGAAAGCCATCCTGAAAACCCCCAAATAACTTCCCACAACCTTAATCCCCTCAAACACAAAACTAAAAATGTGAATATTATGATTAGCATAATTCAATTAGGGGCAGATTTTTAAAAAACACGCGAGCGCGTACTTTTGTTCGCGCACCAGGCGCAAACAAAAGTACGCTGGATTTTATAAGATACGCGCCTATCTTATAAAATCTGGGGTCGGCGCGCGCAAGGGGGTGCACATTTGTGCAACCTGCGCGTGCCGAGCCCAGCATGAGCTGCATGTTCCTTCCGAGGCTGCTTCGATTTCGGAGCGGCCTCAGAGGGAACTTTTCTTCGCCCTCCCCCCACCTTCCCCTCCCTTCCCCTACCTAACCCACCCCCTCGGCCCTATCTAAACCCCCCCTTACCTTAGTCAGCAAAGTTACGCCTGCTGAAAGCAGGCGTAACTTTGTGCGCGTTGCCGGCAGCCCCGCTCCGTGGTCCGGTCCCGGGGGCTGTTCCGGAGGCCGCAGCCACGCCCCCGGAACGCCCCTGGGCTGAAACCACGCCCATGTCACCGCCCCCGAAACACCGTGCCCCGCCCCCTAAACACCGCGTCATCCCGCCACGCCCCCGACTGGAAGCCCCGGGACTTACGCGCGTCCTGGGGCTCTGCGCGTGCCGGCGGCCTATGAAAAGTACGCGCGCCGGTGCGCAGGGGTTTTAAAATCCGCCCCTTAGGTTCTAGGTGTGGGACTCACTCAGAGTGGCCCACTGACTTCATCCAGTAGAGAAAGGAAACATGGGAGCCAATACCCTAATGAAACATAACATAGAAACATAGAAATGACGGCAGAAGAAGACCAAACGGCCCATCCACTCTGCCCAGCAAGCTTTCACACTTATTTTTCTCATACTTATCTGTTACTCAGACTGCTTAGTTCAGGGCCCTTATTGGTAACTTTTTGGTTCTAATTTCCTTCCACCCCTGCCATTGATGTAGAGAGTGGTGTTGGAGCTGCATCAAAGTGAAGTATCAAGCCTAATTGGTTAGGGGTATTAACCGCCGCAATAAGCAAGCTACTCCCACGCTTATTTTTTTACCCAGCCTGTGCAATTTAGTCCTTTTTGGTTTTTGTCTGAATATAAATCCTCTTTTTGTCATTCCCCCTGCCGTTGAAGCAGTGAGCTGCGCTGTATATGCATTCAAAGTGAAGTATTAGGCTTAATTGGTTCTGGATAGTAACCGCCGCAACAAGCAAGCTACTCCCATGCTTATTTGTTTACCCAGACTATGCAATGCAGTCCTTGTTGGTAGTTGTCTGATTGTAAATCCTCTTATCTTCATTCCCCTCTTCCATTGAAGCAGCGAGCTACACTGGATATTCATTGAAAGTGAAGTTTTAGGCTTATTTGGTTTAGGGTAGTAACCGACGCAACAAGCAAGCTACTCCCATGCTTATTTGTGAATGCAAATCCTTTTTCCCACATTTCCTCTTGCCGTTGAAGCATAGAGCAATGTTGGAGTCGCATTAACCGTGGGTATGTTTATTGAATAAGGGTATTAATCACCAGGTAGTAGTCGACATTCCCGCAAGCCATCCCCATGCCTCTTCTCTTCATTCAAATCCTCAAGAGTTTATGGACCCATTGTGTTTATCCCATGCCCCTTTGAAATCCTTCACAATTTTGGTCTTCACCACTTTCTCCGGAAGGGCGTTCTAGGCATCCACCACCCTCTCCGTGAGTCCTGTACACCCAAACCCACCAGACCGACAAATGTTCAAAGATGATAACAAACTGGGTACTTTTTTAACACTTTCTCATTTCAGCTCATCCATGCTGAACATTGTTCATGGAAAAGGGACTTCTGTTCCTTCCTATAAACTTTCTATCCTTTTTAAATCTAATTTGAATTTATGGGAATCCCTAATATGAATTTTCTTTTGATTCAAACACACAGAATAGTCACCCTTTGGTATATAATGCCAAGTAAAAACTATTACTGCCAGAATAACTTTAAACAATTAACATTACTGCAAATCAATGTATTGCACAAAAACAGTGTACCTTGATTTGGACCATGTGCATTGGAGAAAGAATTTCTCTGAAATTCGTCTTTTCAAAGAAATTTTGCAATAGAATCAACTCAGTTCTCTCCACTGCTAGCTTAGTTCTCCCAATGCTGGCATATGAAGTAGACAACAATTTGTGTATCATTTGTTTTGAAACAAAGAGGCCAATGCAATAAAACTGAGCGGTAAAATGGGTCCTCATATTGAGCATCCGTTTTACTAATGCACGCACAACCACCTCTCCTGGGCACCCGATGCCTTAAATGAGATGTCAAACTAAAAAGGACACGCTAAGGGAAAATTGTGTGTCCCTAGTGCTGCAAAGCATTTGGTGCTCAGAAGACATGCCTGTGCACGGGTTAGGAAAACCGACGTTCAATACGAGCATACGTTTTATCCCACCACTTCAGAACTTCATAAGCTGGCTGATCCAACGTCACTTGAGAAAGGACACCTTACATGAGGGAATGGCCAGCAGAAAAATTAAACCATTTCATGATTTAAGGAAAAATAGTAAGATGGACACATTCTTGACAGTTTATCGCCGCGACATGCCAAATCCCAAAATAAGAAAGCCTTTATTTAAATAGGAACCAAAGAAAGCAGTATTGTTTTGGTTTTTAGTTGACCCCTGCACTCGTGGATTAACTTACTGCCAGTTCCAGGACTGACGTTAAAATTGCCACATTAGAAAGAGTGCATTAGCTGAGTGGCGATGTTCTGCATCAGGGGGAGGTAATAGTTAATAGCTTCATCTACATGGCATTTACATGTGATGAGCGCTTTTAGCTATGAATGAGTTTGGATGCACTTTTTGGATGTGCTAATCCCCTTATTGCATTGGGTGTTAGCCTTTTGCATCCAAAACACACATCCAATCGCTCATTAATCTGTGCACTAGGCTGAGTGCACTTTACCGCATCGGCCTGAAAAGTAGAAAAGTTGCCTAATCTTCTTAAAGCTACAATGGATTTGCTAAATAAACTAAATGATAAGTATTGTTTAACCAAGACATGAGCAGTTTATTTAGTGGGTCACTCCCCACATTGAATCAAAGGCAATTGCTTTCAGAATTTATACAAGTTTCAAAGGGAAAGTATGCAGGTACTTTTCTTTGAAAATTATTAGACACAAACTACCCACATATTTATACATGCTAATTTGTGTGCATAGTTTCTTCAGGAAAAAATGTGTACATACTTTTAAAAATACAAAAGTATGTGTATAAGTGCAAACCCCTCTCCCAACCCCAAAAGGGAAATGCTCAGTTCACTGCAGATAAAAGTATGATGTAATACTGGCCTCATGTGTATCCTAGTACCCAAATAGCAGGCAGGCACTGTTTACCAATTGAAACGGCTTTTAAATTTGCTCTCTTAATAATAATCCACATACGCTATTCAGTAAGTTCTGATACTGAGGAGAATCATTGAGTGGGTCCACCTTTAGAAGATATCATTTTATTTTATGAACCGATCCTTTGCAAGAGCTCCTGCAGCTATGAATTGCTGCTGATGCAGAAATCCACTTTTGGATTACCTTTGTGGCAAAGTCTTGAAAGATCAGCAAGAACCATTTTGAAGAGAGCTGGATGCCATGTTCTCCTGACCTAACTCAGATAAGTTAGGAGTATTAGGAGAACCTTCCAACGGGAGGGAGGGGGATTTTATCCTAATAAAGAGCCCTTGTGTGCAGGCCCAGAGGGATCAAGGCTTGGATACCCCTTACACTTTTGGTCTGGGGAAGTTGGAGTGTAATTAGGCCTTGGCAGCCCTTTACTTTGGCTCTGCATAGAGATGTAAAGAATGGGGGGGAGGGGGTGACAGGGATCAGAGAATTATAAACTCCTGTGCTGCTGCTACTACTAGTACTACTAAATATTTATATAGCACTACAAGGTATACATTGTGCTATATAAACACAGAAGAGAATCTCTGTTCTATGGCATTTACAATATAATTGACAGATGTACATTGAGGATAAACAGACAATGAAGACAGGGCTATTTTAGTGGATCAGAGATCTTTGTCTTCGGAGGTCTAAAGGAGAGAAGAGTTAGAGAGATTGGTATGGGTCTGGGCGGGATATATTTATTTTATTTATTTTATTTATTTCTTTTGTATACCGACATTCGATCGAGATATCACATCGGTTTCCAGAAAACAGGTTGAATAGAGCCGGAACTGCCCTATTTTACATTGTAACAAGAGAACAGTTGATTAAACAATAAATATAAGGAACATTGTAACATATGAATAAAATTAAAATTAAATATTAGATGTGGGTATATAGAAATGGCATATAGCCTATATACAATATGTACAATATGACTTGGTTATGAGTAGGGTGGGGGACAGGGAAAAGGGAGGTTACGAGAAGGGTGGGGGACAGGGAAAAGGGAGGATAGAGAAGGGGGGAGGGGTTATGCGTTCATACTACCCAAACTACCACCCAAACTACCACTTTAACTACCCAAAGCAAATGGTAGAACCATTTGCTTTGGGTAGTTAAAGTGAGTTGCATGCAAACATGGCTCCTGTAGATAGATTGCAGTCAAGATGTGGCCAGCATTTTCTCTCACTTTCTTCTTCTTCTTCTTCTTCTTCTTCCTCCTCTTCATTCTTTCACAGGAGATTAGGTCACAAGTAGAATCTGAAGTAGAATCTATAATAGAAGCTTTTATTAAAGGGAAAATTGAAATAACTGCAGTAAAAGTAGACGATGACTACAATCACTATTACCATTACTAGGGATGTGAATCGTGTGCCCGATCGTTTTACCGATCAGGTTCGGCTGGGGGGGGGGTGGAATCTGATCATTAGGGATGTGAATTGGGATCGGTTCTGATTCCAATTCACATCACTAATTTTTTTTAGTGAGGCCCGAGCCGATAAAAAAAAAACCACCCCTACCCTTTAAAATTACCCCCTTAGCCTCCCCCACTCTCCCAACCCCCCCCAAAAAACTTTTTACACATACCTGGTGGTCCAGGGGGGCCACGGGGAGCGATCTCCCGTTCCCAGGCCATCAGATGCGCTAAAAAAAAATGGCGCCGATGGCCCTTTGCCCTTACCCTGTGACAGGGTATCTGTGCCATTGGCCGGTCCCTGTCACATGGTAAGAGCACTGGATGGCCGGCGCCATCTGCTTCTTTTCCCTGTCTTGCAACGAGGTTCCTCTTCTAGAGTGCTAGTTGCTTTGTGTTCCTGCTTTTGCTCCGGATCGTTGGTTCCTACTCCAGCTCCTGATGTTCCAGTCCTGCTCCTGCTCCCGGTGTTCCAGCTCCTGTTCCTGCCTTCCTGCCTCCGTTCTCCGTGGGTGGTTCTCCTGGCTTTGACTCCGGTTTGCTCTTCGTTCCGCTTCTGCCGCCTGCCTCGACCTCGGACTGTCTCATCTTCCTCCGTGCTCTGGTTCTCCTAAGTCCCAGCGGTCTGGGACCTCATGAGCTCCTCTCAGGGGGTCCACGGGTTTCCAGGGTGAAGTCTCTGCGTGTGTCCCAAGTTTATCCTAAGTCCCAGTGGCCTGGGTCCTCATGAGCTCCTCTCGGGGGTCCATGGGCTTCCAGGGTGAAGTCTCTGCGTGGGTCCCAAGTCCGGGAATGGCCTGGAGGCCTGACAAGTCCGCCGAGTCCATGGCCTTGCAAACTGTTACTGGCGTAGTAGTGGACCCTTGGGCCGGCCTGGCATAGTGAAATGGAAGAAGAGGACAGCACTCTGCAGAGAAGAGTAGACCAGTGGGCGGTGTCAGGTCACATGAATATCCGGAGTCTTCACCCTGGAAGCCTGTGGACCCCCCCCCCCCCCCCCCGAGAGGAGCTCGTGAGGTAGTCCTGGGACCTCACAAGCTCCTCTCGGGGGGGGGGTCCACAGGCTTCCAGGGTGAAGACTCCGGATATTCATGTGACCTGACACCGCCCACCGGTCTACTCTTCTCCGCAGAGTGCTGTCCTCTTCTTCCATTTCACTATGCCAGGCCGGCCCAAGGGTCCACTACTACGCCAGTAACAGTTTGCAAGGCCATGGACTCGGCGGACTTGTCAGGCCTCCAGGCCATTCCCGGTATGGCCCAACGTTTACAGCAAGAACAGCACCGCTTAGACGTCCTGGTGGCCACGGTGGAGCATTTGGCCAATCGGCTGGACGCAGCATCTCCAGAGGTTCTTCAGGCGCCGTTACCCACACTGGTGGTAAGCGTCCAGACTCCAACTCAGTTACCGGCACCATCTCACTATTCGGGAGAGGCCAAGGCCCGTCATGGTTTCCTGAACCAATGTTACATCAGGTTCTCACTATTGCCTAACCAGTTCCCGGCAGATTCTGTGAAGGTGGCTTACATCCTGTCCTTGCTGGATGGGAAAACGCTGTCCTGGTCCTCACGCATGTGGGAGCGGAACAATCCCCTCCTGAGTAATTTGCCACAGTTTGTAACTAGCTTCAAGCAAGCCTTTGATGAGCCAGCACGACTCGCTACCGCCACCTCGGAACTCCTACAACTGAAACAGGGCTCTCGCTCCTTCGCCGACTATGCCATCGACTTCCAAACGCTTGCCCTCGAGGTCGGATGGTGAGAAGACAGCCTTCGGGGTCTCCTTTTGGAGGGCTTGGTGGCTTGAATTACGTATGAGCTGGCGGCTCGTGATCTTCTTGATGACCTCAACGAGCTGATCGACTTGGCAGGGAGGATAGACCATCGTCTGCAACAGTGGGCATGAGAGACTCGTCCCTTCCAATGTACAGAGCCTCTAGCATTTTCTAGACCAATTTCGCCCGCACCCAGCCAAGGAACAGCGCGCTCGGAGACATCCGCGGAAGAGCCCATGCAGTTGGGGCGCACCTCCTTAATGGCGGAGGAATGGCGGCGCCGGCGTTCTCTGGGTCTTTGTCTCTACTGTGGGGTGAAGGGGCACTTCCTGTCACAGTGTAAGGAACATCTGGAAAACCCCCAAGCCTAGGAGGTCCCGAGGAGCTACACCTAGGTTGTGTTATTTCTGCTCCTCAATGTACCGTCCCTATTACTCTGGAATACCCGGGCAGCACTTTCGAGACTCTCGCCTTCATTGATTCTGGTGCCGGCGAGAATTTCATTCTGCATGACCTCGTGCAACAGCTCCGAATTCTGGTTCATCCTCGTAGGACTCCGCTACGAATAACCTCGATCCGAGGAACAACGCTTCCTGGAAGTATTTCTTCTTCCATAGAACCCCTCACACTTCATACTGGGGTCCTTCATTCCAAGAAGATTTCCTTCTTGATTCTAGAGAAGGCTGTCCATCCAGTTATACTTGGACTACCATGGTTGCAGCAACACTCCCCAGTGATTCAGTGGGACACATTACAGATAGCCAAGTGGAGTTCCTATTGCTTCAACAACTTCCTTCACGCTCCACAGACGCCTAGCATTCCACTGTTACACACTTCGATGGAAATTCCTAGGGCATACGCCGATTTTGCCAATGTTTTCTCAAAGAAAAAGGCAGAGATTCTGCCACAACATCGTCCCTTCGACTGCGCTATTGAGTTGTTACCAGGAACCACGCCGCCTCGTGGTAGGGTGTATCCACTATCCCTACCTGAAACACGAGCCATGCTGTAATATATTGCTAAGAATCTCGCCAGGGGGTTCATTCATCCCTCAAAGTCACCAGCAGGGGCCGGCTTCTTCTTTGTAGGCAAGAAAGACGGTTCCTTGAGACCCTGCATCGACTACAGAGGTCTGAACACTATCACTAAGCGGGACCGTTACCCTCTTCCTTTGATCCCCGAGCTGTTGGATCAATTACAGGGGGCTAAGATATTCACCAAACTTGATTTATGCGGAGCCTACAATTTGGTTTGTATCCGCCCCGATGATGAGTGGAAGACGGCATTCAACACCAGGGATGGGCATTATGAATACCTCGTTATGCCTTTCAGCTTATGCAATGCTCCAGCCGTTTTTCAACATCTAATGAACGAAATACTCCATGAGCACCTCTACTCTTTGGTTATAGTGCACCTCGATGATGTACTAATCTTTTCTCATGACATGGGTTCGCATCGACAACATGTGAGACAAGTTCTTCAAATCCTGAGAGACAATCACTTATACGCCAAGTTGGAGAAGTGTATGTTCGAGCAGGAAGTCCTTCCTTTCCTGGGGTACATAGTTTCTGCAACAGGGTTCCAGATGGATCCTAGCAAAGCTAAAGCTATTCGTGAATGGCCGCATCCTAAAGGGTTGAAAGCCCTGCAACGCTTTTTGGGTTTTGAAAACTTCTATAGGCACTTCATCCCTCACTACTCGTCCAAAGTGGCCCCTCTGACTGATCTTACTAAGAAGGGAGCCGACGCGGTGGATTGGTCCATGGAGGCCTGCCAGGCATTCGAGAACCTTAAGGAGGACTTCATGCAGGACATTTGCTTACGTCATCCAGACCCTCTCCGTCCTTTCATAGTGGAAGTGGATGCCTCCAATGTAGCCATGGGAGCTGTTCTGAGTCAAAGTACTTCTTCAGGGAGGTTGCTACCGTGCTCATAATTTTCTAGGAAGTTCTCTTCCGCAGAGTGCAACTATGGCATAAGGGATAAGGAACTGTTAGCGATCAAGCTAGCCTTTGAAGAATGGAGGCAATGGTTAGAGGAGGCTGCTCACCCCATCACGGTCTTCACAGATCATAAGAATTTAGAGTTCCTTTGCCAAGCACAACGCTTAAATCCTAGACAAGCATGGTGGTCATTGTTCTTTAATCGGTTCAACTTCGTACTGCGCTATAAACCTGCATGTAAGAACATGCGAGCAGACGCCCTATCTCGTGCTACTGAACAGGAAGAAGAGGAAGACTGACCTCAGTACATCCTGGATCCAGCCAAAGTCATCTTGTCATCAACCGCTGTGGGCTCTGCAGGAAGAACTGTGGTACCATGGCACGCACGGAAGAAAGTGCTGGTTTGGGCTCACAAGTCCGTTACCGGCGGTCATGCTGGTCGTGAAAGAACTCTCGACTTGCTCAAACATTTCTACTGGTGGCCTACTATAAGACAAGATGTCCTTGTCTACGTTAGTTCTTGTCCCACTTGCGCCAGGCAGAAGCCTTTGGTGGGAAAGCCGAGGGGACTGTTACAACCGCTCCCTATACCCATAGAGCCTTGGACACACATCGCCGCGGACTTCGTGGTAGATTTACCGGCCTTGGAGGGGAACACTGTCATCTGGGTGACAGTGGACCGCTTCTCCAAGATGGCTCATTTTGTCCCTCTTCCCAAGCTACAATCGGTACCAGAACTTGCTCAGCTCTTTGCCTCTAATATCTTTTGTATTCATGGACTCCCATAAGATATAGTCTCAGACCGAGGGCCCCAATTTACAGCTCGCTACTGGAAGGCCTTGTGTAGGCAATTTGATGGGCAATTTAGTCTGTCTTCAGCCTTCCATCCACAGACTAACGGACAAACAGAGCACACTAATCGCTCTCTAAAGACTTTTCTCCGCTCCTTCGTAAATGAAAGGCGAGGCAACTGGGTAAGCCTATTACCTCTGGCTGAGTTCTCCTACAACAACCACACCCATTCGGTAACTAGCAAATCCCCGTTCCTGACAGTGTTTGGGAAACAACTCAAACCACCATTGCCTTTGCCGACGTCCAGTATCTTGCCTGCGGCTCAGTTGTCTGCTCAACAAATGCACAATCTCTGGCTCTCCATCCAAGCCAAACTCGCCAAGGAAGCCAGAACCGCCAAGAGATGGGCAGACCAGCATCATCAACCTGCACCAGTCTTTCTTCCTGGGGATTGCGTTTGGCTCAGCACCAAAAACATACACCTTCGGGACCCTTACCAGAGGTTAGCACCTCGCTTTTGTGGGCCATTCCGAGTGGCAGAGAGAGTGGGGCTGCTCTCCTTCCGCTTGCGCCTCCCTTCTTCCATGCACATTCATAATGTATTTCATGTTTCACCGTTAAAACCTCTCATTCTCTCAAGGTATCATCCTAAGGTTCCTGAGCCCGCAAATTTAGAGGTACCTGCTGACCCCGTCTATCAAGTTCGAGAGGTTCTTGATGTTTGCTTCCACCAACGACGATGGGAGTATCTGTTGGCTTGGGAGAGCTGTGGTCCTGAGGACAACAACTGGGAACCCGCTCGTCACATCCTGGACAAGTCTCTGCTTCATCAATTCCACTGTACCACTCTGGTAAACCCTGCCCTTCTAAGAGGGGGCGTAAGGGAGGGGGTACTGTTGCAGCCCCAGTCGCAAGTCTTGCGACCAGGCCTTTACCTCCCATCCTCCAGTAACTGCAGCGGGCAGTTCAGGGCAGTTCAGGGTCTCCTGGGGTCCCGCAGCGAGAGGCGTGCCTTGCCTGCCCGGTTCGGGCCTTCTCGTGGCAGCGTCTTCATGAGGGAGTCGCCACCGAAGCTCTGAATTCAGCCCCTCCTTCTCTAGGCACGCGCGCACACGTGGGGAAGCCCAATTTAAAGGGCTTTTCCCGCCAGACCGCGGCCCACCCACTTGAATGACGTCAGACGCCGGCTAGTGTTTAAGCTGGCATCCGCTTTTTTTCCCTGCCTTGCAACGAGGTACCTCTTCTAGAGTGCTAGTTGCTTCGTGTTCCTGATTTTGCTCTGGATCCTTGGTTCCTGCTCCAGCTCCTGACGTTCCAGTCTGATCCTGCTCCCGGTGTTCCAGCTCCTGTTCCTGCCTTCCTGCCTCCATCCTCCCTGGTTAGTTCTCCTGGCTTTTACTCTGGTTTGCTCTTGGTTCCGCTTCTGCCGCCTGCCTCAACCTCGGACTGTCTCATCTTCCTCCGTGCTCTGGTTCTCCTCCCAGCGGTCTGGGACCTCACGAGCTCCTCTCGGGGGGTCCACGGGCTTCCAGGGTGAAGTCTCTGCATGGGTCCGAAGTTTCTCCTATGTCCCAATGGCCTGGGTCCTCACGAGCTCCTCTCGGGGGTCCACGGGCTTCCAGGGTGAAGACTCCGGATCTTCGTGTGACCTGACACTGCCCACCGGCCTACTCTTTTCCGCAGAGTGCCGTCCTCTTCTTCCATTTCACTCTGCCAGCCCAGCCCAAGGGTCCACTACTACGCCAGTAACACCAAGACTATATATTCAACACAACGTCAGCATTTAGGTTCTTTAAGTTTAAATTAATTCTGAAGTTAGAGTCCCAATTTTCATTATTTGACATATACCAGGTCTGAGTTTAATGGACCTTCATAACACCCCACGGTATTCAGGCATTACTGCTCCATTTTTAAACCGCTGAAAGGGGTCATCTTTAATCATTGGTCACACTCAGTCCTGTATTCAAAATAATTTTTGCACTTCTTTTTCTTTTCTCTTTTCTCTTTTTTTCTTTTTTAGTTTTTTACTAAAATCAAAATTCAAGGTGTAGAAATCATAACAGTTCTGAGGTTCAGGGTACTTCCCTTAAGTAAACATCAAAGCACTTGTTCAGCGTGAAAATCAAAACTCGATTTGGATTCAGGGTACTTCCCTTGAATAGATATCAGAGCACTGTTTGACGTGCTCATGTTTTGCATTCCAGCTGCTTCAGGAAACTCTCTTATCTTTATCATATTTGTATTACTATCTGTTTCAAAGAAACCTGCCTGAAGACTTATGCCTTTCTTATTTAGTTGCCAAATGTCTAGCATTTTTCTTATGGTTGATATGAATATTGAACGAGGTAGGAAACTATATATCAACTGGGTGTGCAGCAAAGCCCATCTGCACGCTGCTGCTCCATCCCCACTAGAGATGTTGCCTACCCCTGCCTCAGCCAGTTTCTATCAGTGTGTCATCAGGGAGAGTTAGGCATGAGTAGTGTTCATACTTATCCTAATATCACTGGTGAAATGCACACTACTCCCCTCTGCCTTAGCCTGCTGCGCCTGCATGTGACTGTAGCACAGGTTGTACATGGTTGGGATGAACTTTCAACTAAAAGTAATCCTAAAGGAGACTTTGTAATTGGGGGGTTAACACATGCAGTAGACACTTAATCCCATGTTTTCTCTACCTGCAGCGGCTGGTCATCAAGATCAATCATTTCCCTGATGCTCCTAATTACTTCTTTAGTTACTGCCTGCCACTTGTCCTGGGACAGTGCTACAGAAGAGCACCCCATCTCCTCCATGGTGGGGTTGCCACTGCAGACACATAGCTGGGGACTGCTGGCCTACCACCTGATTGATGGAAGGGTCCATGGGATCATCTTGAGAAAAAGTCTTCCTTCTTTCAACCCCTTTCATCTGACTTTTAATTTGAATTGCAGAAGGGGGTTCCCAGGCTACTATTACCATCCTCCCTAAATACCAATGCTAGTAAGTTCTGCATATCCCTAGAGACTGGTGAAACATTGGATAGATTTATGTTTACTTCAGGAGGATCGTGTTCATCAGCCGCACTCGTGTCCATAAATGAGTGTATACGGGCATGCAAATATTTACTATATTCTATAACCTGCACATATATGATATATGCAGGTTATAAAATATCCACAAACATACCTTGCAACATGCACGCACATGTAAAAAAACAAAAAAAAAAGCACAAAAATGCATATTGTACTTATCTGGATAAATTCCAACCTATCTGGCTAAGTAGTGTTATTTATCCAGATAAGTTCCAATCTATCCAGCTAAGTGGCAGCAAAGCTGGGGCTGGAAAAGGGGTCTGAAAGCCCCTTTATACCATCAGTCTCTTTGAGCCATGGATGGTGGTAGCAGGGGTTGGGACCTCCCACTAAACACCAGGGATTATGAAGTATATTGGGGGGTGGGGACTGGGATGGCCTGTTACTTGGGGGGTTGTTTTTGATATGGGGAGCTCTTTGATTGAGATGGGGTAATTTATGATCAGTGGGGAGGGGTTTGGAATGGGGTATTACTGTGCAAGTAATTTTTCTATTTTTTAAATTTTTTTTGGCTGAACTGCCTCCACAGGCAGCAAGGAGGGAGTATGCAGGGACCTTTGTTTCTTGGGGGGAGGGGGGGTGTTTTTTTGGCTGCCTAGCCCTTTAAGAATCAGCTTGGGGACATCAAGATGCATATTAGAATCCTGATGTCCCCAGGATCAGATAACTTCAACTCCATGAAATTCATTAAAATATCATGGTTGGCTTTTTTTTTTTTAAGCCACCCACATTATTTTATTTGCTTTAGATTGCCTATGTATTAGCTGCTTTGCATGTATTCGTTATTTTTATACAAGCAAATGCATGCAATGCAGCTTATTTCAAAAGGGGGCAAATTTTGTGGGGAAAAATGCTTAATATCTTTGCTTTACGCATGCTATACCCTTATCACGGCTTAGTAAATCTTATCTATATAGTTGTACCTGGGCAGTGCCTGGCATAGCGCCTGAGTCTCCCTCCCACAAAGCCCCCATAAGATTTTTTAAAAAGTTCTCAGCCTATTATCTCCTCTTCCCCTAAATTCTTAAAATATATCTGACCTCCATAACTTCATCTACACCCTCCCTGACTTAACTGCAACCCTAACCTGAACCCTCCCATCCCACCAAATAACTCAAATCCTCCATGGTTGCTGGGAGTGTGCTACAATTGTACCACTCCTGGCAACATCCAATGTTGCTTTGACTGCTATGCCTTGCTATCAGATCATATTCTAACAACAATTATTATTATTAAAGAAACACTGGATGCAGCCAAGTGCATATAGTTGTACCATGCCTTTGGCAGCCATCGAGGGTTTCAGGGGTGCTGGATAAGCTAAGAGGGTTTGGTTTGCTGCAGCTAGGAGGTGGGAATGAAGAAAGAGTCTGGATGGATACATTTTAAGAATTTTGAAGGGTATGGGAGGTTATTTGGACCAATAGAAAAATTATTTTTAAAAAACCTTTTTGGGTGATTGGGTAGGGGCATGGCACTAAGCTCAGCGTAAGCTTGAATGATTTAGCAAGGTGGAAGGTGGGAGGTTGCGCCTGCATGTCCACAAGGATTTTTTTTATCCAGATAACTTTAGGATTGCTTTGAGCACAATCAGACATAGCTAGCTAAACTTAGCCAGCTAGCACTGATATTCAGTATACTCAGATAAGTTTAAGCCTACCCCCAGAACGCCTCTTTTTTTATGTGCTAATGACATACTGGACTAAAATTTGTCCAAGCAGAGGGGAAACATATTTAAACCACCAGATTTTTCCTGTTAAGTCTCAAAACTAGCCTGACAAATCATGTTGTGCATTGACTTCTTAATTTATTAATTGGTATTATTATTCCTTATGTTTGGCATTGTTGCCATTCTTATTTTTAATTTCCTCTAAGACATTGGTAGAAATGTAGGAATGTTACAAGAGAAAAAATTACAGAAAATAATGTTAATTACTGCTATTAGGAATAATGTAGTTTTGCAACATATCAGCTTTTTTTTTTTTTTTTAGCACATTGCAAACTTCCTAAGCCTTAAAAGGTGTTCCCAATTATGCCATAAAAGAGTTATTGGAAGGCAGAAAAAAAAAATATATATATATATATATTTTAATCTGAGTACTCTTGTTGATTGAAAGGATCCAAATCCAG
Organism: Rhinatrema bivittatum; assembly: GCF_901001135.1. Lineage (NCBI taxonomy): Eukaryota > Metazoa > Chordata > Amphibia > Gymnophiona > Rhinatrematidae > Rhinatrema > Rhinatrema bivittatum. The sequence goes on from NC_042615.1 coordinate 605,760,967, forward strand.
TTGTTTTAGAAATTCAGAGCTCCGTTCTCATTTGTTCAACATTGTCTGCCCTGGGAGCATGACAGTACTGGCAAGATTTTTTGGTGCATTATTGATCTCGTTTCCAACCCTTAAACAGTGCAATGGCATGAGCAGAAATCAGTGTTCATTTGTTCTGCTAAAGCATGCCCTGGGATGCAGTGATATTAGGCATAGCTTGTTCATTAACTATACCTGTGGTACTCATTTGTCATTTTCTGTGCCTAGAATGCTAGAAATCCAATTCCAGACTTTCTCTTCAGCCATCCTGTTTCTTGCTTTTGCATTTCCACCTAACAGACTTTTTTCTTCTCTATCTCCCTCTGTCCTGCCTCTCAATAACTTTGAGACTTGTTCTCCTCTTCTTGTTCAGGTGTTTTTGTTTTCCACCAGCCTAAATCTGTCTGTAGTCCAAACTTTCTTTTTTTCCTTACAGATAAAGCTACAAAATCCTGAAAATAAAGTAACTATTCAGCATCTACCCAGAAGTTAATAGGCAATCATTTCTGAGAAAGTTAGAGCAAGAATGTGTGTTGATAAGGTCCATGCAGTGCCTTAAGCAAAGCCTGAAAAATGTTGCACACTTCACTCAAACAAATGAACATCAGGGTGGAGGGCACAAATTCAGCTCTGAAACAGCAGATATGGTCTTGATCTCTGAGAGCTGAAGATCAAGTGAGAGAAGAATATACACGTAGATGGCAATTTTCAAAAGCATTTCTGCGGGTAAGACAGTGTTTTACCCGCAGAAATGTGGGCTCTTTGAAAATTGCCTACATTCTCTGTACATAAAAGTATGGTCATAGTGCAAGTGCCCGTTCTTTTTATGTGCAGAGAATGAGTAAGAATTCCTGAGGGTTGTGTCAAGGAAGGGTTAGCAGTTATGTGCATAGGCACAGAGTGATGATGCACATAAGCATCTGCACACCATCTTGCTGGAAAACTGCCCATCCATACAAATTATCAGCTGTGTTAGGCGCCCCACCCACGGTTGACCCGTGCACGGGACCGCTCACCTTCGGGGTCACAAGGCAGTTCCCGGTCCTGGCTCCCTCGCGGCCCTTGCAAGTCCAGCTAGGCCCTGGTGTACCGCGGTGGCAGGGCCGGGACCTTGGTCGCACGCCAGGCCTCACGCTGGGCCTCGGCGTTCCAGCAGCTAGCCACGCCCCTACCCGCGCGCGGACCAATCACCATGATGTAGGTTCCAGGTCGGGGCCTAGTTCTGCGGCAAACCCCGATTGAACTCAAGTTAAAAGGAAGTTCCTGGCCTCACTTCCTTGCCTTGGCAATCGGGTCGGTTTGTTCCTGAGATTGCCCTTGCTTGTGTTCCTGCTTGCTTGTTCCTAGTCTCGTTCCAGGATCCTTCTGTTCCAGTTCCGTTCCTGCTTGTACCTGCTTCCTTGCCCTGCTTGTTCCAGTGTTCATTGTTCGTCTCCAGCAGCGGAATCCCAATGAAGACCAGTCTGGAGATTCGTTGGCCAGGCCGGCCCAGGAGATACCACGTTGTCTGCCGAGCACGGCTCTGTCATGGCTGCGCTCGGGAGACTACTTGACTAGTGCGACCGGCCCACCGGGGGATGCCCAATTCCCCAATAAGCCAATCCGCCCCTGTTCGTCTCCCTGGTCTTACCTTGGACTGACTTTCTGGTGAAGACCTCAGCTTGCTCCTGACCTGCCTGCCTTTCTGCTGCATGCCAAAGACCTCAACTTGTTCCTGACCTGTTGCGACCTTCGCTGCTCAACGTCCTCACTCTGCACTCTTTACCTCTGTGGCGACTCCCTCTGGGTCTGATGGACGGCTGGCTGCCGCATCATCTCCATGCCGTCTCCCTCCAGTGTCCCCAGACCGGCTCAACGTTGCAGTTCCGCCATATTGCCTGAAGACCTAGGGCGTGTGCGTGTGCATGCTCTGAAGTACCAGCAAGAGCGCGAACCTCAGGGGCGTCCCCCTGAGATGATGTCATCCGCTTCCGGGAAACTGCAACGCCTGAGCGCCGCGGGGGTCCCAAGCTTGGGCGCAACTGTTTCTGGCCCTCAACTCCTGTTCCCATTATCCCTGGGCATCAATACCCACACGTTCACCACAACTGCTCTCATTGATACCAGAGCGAGTGGCAGCCTCATTATGGACGATATCGTCAAAATCCTGGGAATAACCCTCCAACCTTTGGAGGTGAGTCTCCGTATCGCTTCCATTCAAGGAGAACATGTGCCCGGTCTAATCACCCATCAGACCGTGGCTACCCATCTTTCAGTAGGTACCCTCCATAAAGAGGAAATCTCCTTCTATGTGTTGAAACGTTCAACGCATCCGGTAATTCTGGGGTTGCCTTGCCTCCAGACTCACGAACCCCAGTTTGATTGGCAATCCCTGCAGCTGGTATGGTGGGGTTCTAAATGCCAAGCTACTTGTCTCCAGTTGGTGTCTCCCGTGATGCCGGTTTTGAAGTCTACTACGCTTCCTGGTCTGCTTCCTCACTATGTGGAATTCAGTGAGGTGTTTTCAAAATAGAAAGCAGACACCTTGCCTCCGTTACGTAAGTTCAACTGTCCTATTGAACTGCTGCTGGTCACTTCGCCTCCCAAAGGCAGAACCAATCCCTTGTCACAGCCTGAAACTCAGGCCATGTCAGAGTACATAAAAGTAAACTTGGAGAAGGGGTTTATTAGACCATCCGATTTGCCCACAGGAGCGGGGTTCTTCTTTGTGAAGAAAAAAGATGGTGGACTTCATCCTTGCATTGACTATTGGGGCCTTAATGCGATAACATGTAAGGACTGTTACCCACTACCCCTTATCAGTGAACTCCTTGACCGCCTCAAAGGCACCAGAGTGTTTTCCAAGTTGGATTTGAGAGATGCATATAATCTAGTACACATGCAACCTGAGGACATCTGGAAGGCAGCATTTAATACTAGGGATGGCCATTATGAATACATAGTCATGCCCTTCGGGCTATGTAATGCCCCTGCTGTCTTCCAGCATCTCATGAATGAGATCTTCAGGGACCTCCTGTACAAGTTTGTTGTCATCTACCTTGACTACATTTTGATATTCTCCAAGGACATCGAACATCACCGTGAACATGTTCATACCATCCTCCAACGACTATGATAGAATCAGCTATATACTAAGCTTGAAACATGTTTTTTTTAATGTACTCATCTACCTTTCCTAGGATATATAATATCTGACCGTGGCTTTTCCATGGACCCGGAGAAAGTCCAAGGAATCCGTGACTGGCCCCAGCCAGTTGGGCTTCGAGCCTTGCAATGGTTCTTAGGCTTCACTAACTATTATCGAAGCTTCTTTGCCAACTACTCCTCTATGATTGCCCCACTTACGTCAGTGACTAAGGAGGCCAATACCCAAGTCTGGACACCTAGAGCCATTGCGGCCTTCCAGATGCTCAAGGATGCCTTCAGCTCCAGTCTGTGTCTCCATCATCCGGATCCCAAACATCCATTTGTAGTAGAGGTAGATACCTCAGCTATTGGAGCCGGGACTGTCTTAAGCCAACACTCGTCTATGGGCAAGTTAGCCCCTTGTTACTTTTATTCTCACAAGTTCACTCCCACAGAACAATGCTACACAGTTGGCGATCGTGAACTATTGGCTGTGAAGTTAGCTCTTCAGGAATGGTGCCCCTGGTTGGAGGGGACGCAGTATAAAATCACTATTTTCACGGATCACACGAACTTGAAGCACCTCAAGGAGGCCCAGTTCCTAAATCCCCGGCAGGCCCGTTGGGCCTTATTCTTTGAAAGATTCGACTTTAATCTCTGCTTACGTCTTGGTTGCAAGAATCAGCGAGCTGATGCGCTGTCTCGGTCCTTTGAGCACAAGGATCTTCCAGAAGTTCCTTGTTATATCATCGATCCTGGCTGTATATCCATAGCAGCAACGACTACTGTTCCAGTTGGGAAGACTGTTGTTCCTCATCGACTACTCGAGCGGGTCTTAAAGTGGGCACATGATTCGAATCAAGAAGTGCCAGGATGCTGGAGATGCTGCACCGACATTATTGGTGGCCCACTATGGCACAAGACTCTCGCAGTTATGTGGACTATTGTCCCACTTGCGCTCAACAAAAGCCACCAACAGGAAAGCTCTGGGGATTGCTACAGCCACTCCCAGTGCCCATGGAACCCTGGTCCAGTATTTCAACAGATTTCATCATGGATTTTCCCCATCGCAAGGCAACACAGTTATCTGGGTCGGAATCAACCGCTTCTCGAAGATGGGGCACTTCATCCCATTGCCGGGTCTTCCATCAGCCCTGGAATTAGCAAAATATTTCTTGAGGAACATCTTTCGACTTCACAGGTTTCCCAAGGAGATTGTCTCCGATCGGGGACCACAGTTTGCCGCCAAATTCTGGCTCTCCCTATGTCAGAAATTCAGTATTTCCTTGAGTTACACCTCGTCCTACCATCCTCAAGCCAATGGGCAGGCCGAGAAAATGAATTGGACCTTGAAAACATTCCTACGTTCATACGTTATTGACCAACAGAATGATTGGTCAGACCTTCTCCCTTGGGCCGAGCTGTCACATAATACTCATCTTGCAGCAGCCACCAATGTATCTCCCTTTTCATTGGTCTTTGGAAGGCAGCCCTGTCTGCCTCTTCCTGTTCCTGTTATGGTTCCATCTCCTGAAGCACAATCCATGGCTCAAACCATCCGCCAAGTATGGACTCAAGTAAGAGAATGTCTCTCGCAGCCTGCTGAGCATGCTAAACACACTTCGGATCTCCATCGACGACCTGCTCCACTCTTCCGACCTGGTCATAAAGTTTGGCTGAGTGCCCGCCATATCCGTCTTCCGTCTTATCGGCTGGCCCTGAAGTACATCGGTCCTTTTCCAATACTCCGAAGAGTGGGAGCCATCTCCTATCAGCTCCAGCTACCCCGGTCCATGGGCATCCACAACACATTCCACGTGTCTTTGTTAAAGCCTCTTGTCATGTCTTGGCCTTCTCGCATAGACTCTCCATTCCCACACATCTCGGCAGAGCTTGATAATTCTCTGCAGGTAAGAGAAGTCCTCGATGTCTGACGATGTCAAGGCAAATGTGAGTATCTTCTAGCTTTGGGGCCGAGGAGAACTCGTGGGAACCCTCTCAGAATATCCTTGACAAGGATCTCTTGAAGACCTTCCATAGACAGAATCCTGAGAAACCCCAGTCACATAGGGGGAGGCCTAGAAGGGGGGGGGTACTGTTATGCGCCCCACCTATGGTCATCCCGCGCATGGGACCGCTCACCTTTAGGGTCACACGGCGGGTCCTGGTCCTGTCTCCCTCATGGACCTTGCAAGTCCAGCTAGGCCTTGGCGTCCTGCAGTGGTGGTCGCCGGGCCCTTGGTTGCACACCAGGCCTCACGCTGGGCCTCGGCATTCCAGCAGCTAGCCATGCCCCTATGCGTGAGCATGCGGACCAGTCGCCCTGATGTAGGTTCCAGGGTGGGGCCTAGTTCCGCAGCACACCCTGATTGAACTCATGTTAAAAGGAAGTTCCTGGCCTTACTTCCTTGCCTTGGCAATCAGGTCGGTTTATTCCTGAGATTGTCCTTGCTTGTGCTCCTGCTTGCTTGTTCCTAATCTCATTCCAGGACCCTTCTGTTCCAGTTCCATTCCTGCTTGTACTTGCTTCCTTGCCCTGCTTGTTCCAGTGTTCATTGTTCATCTCCCTGGTCTTACCCCGGACTGACTTTCTGGTAAAGACCTCAGCTTGTTCCTGACCTGCCTGCCTGCCACCTGCCAAAGACCTCAGCTTGTTCCTGACCTGCCTGCCTGCTGTCTACCAAAGACCTCAGCCTGCTCTTCGACCTTGCCTGACCTCTGGATCTTGATCCTTGCTTCGTTGACCACTCCTCGGACTGATTTCTGGACTTTGACCTTGCTTGCCTGACCTCACTTGATTCTAGCTCTGTCTCTAGCCTTGTCCTCACCATCTCTGTTCTAGTTTGCTCTACTTCAACCTGTTTCCAGCCTCGAACCCAATAGCGCTCCCCCAGTGTCTGTGGGCACAACGACTCTTTCTCTCCCAGGAGACCCTGCAAGGCCCACCTAAGTCCAGGCAGCCTGGGTCCCTATGGACTCCTCCCGGGGGGAACTGGGGCTTCCAATGGTGAAGCTCTACACTGCTTCTGTCTCCCTCCGTGCTCTGCCCCCTGTGGACAGTCCATGTACTACCCCGAGTGCAACAAGTTGCAGGACACAACCTGTACTTTTTCTGACTCTATTTTCAAAGCCAAAGTTCTGCAAGTAGAAATTAGCCACAGATTTTATACTTCTGAGCACAGTTTGATAAGCTATCCTCTTAAAAAATAACAACTATGGGAAATGTCTCTGCTAGTGAGATATCTCTTATAAGGATAAAAAAAGGTACTAGTGTAAAAATAACAATAAATTTGTTTTTTAGAAAATGTGTCATAGATAATTTTGATTTTTAAGCTTGAAAAGAATAAATTTGCCTGCTTTAAGCCATGCCATCATAACTCAGAAACTCAGCATCTATATTATTAATTTGCTTTGCTGGAAGCGATAATAATTATTATTTTTTGACAAGAAAATAATGATCTACCTACACTATTATTGCAATAAATGATTTGAGAAAATGCTTTTATATGGGCACATTGGGTTGTTGAAGTCATTTTGATATTGATGTCTGGGACTGAGGGAACTGGATGGGGTCATCATGGCACTTTAACATTCATGTTGGAAGGTGAGATGATGAGAAGTGGGCTAATGCAACACTATAATTGTGGTGTAGCTAAGCTTTGGAAACCATAGTGGATTAATTCAAATTGTGTTTGTTGTTTTTTTCAAACTTATATTTTACTGTGTTTTAATCAAAGTACATGACAAAATAAAGAAATTATACTCATAAGTCCAAGAAAAACAAAGCAAATTGTTGAAATACACATAAAAAGATTCCACATCATGAGAGCAGTAATTATCACCTTTTGATACTATTCCAACAAATAAAACCAACTAATCAAGAAGTTTTATCTAAAATAAAGCTTTCTAGGTGACCTGAATCAAGAAAAACATATTATTTACCTGAAATTAAGCTCTGGAATTTGTTGCCAGAGGATGTGGTTAGTGCAGTGAGTGTAGCTGGGTTTAAAAAAGGTTTAGATAAGTTCACGGAGAAGTCCATTAACTGCTCTTAACAAGTTGTCTTAGGGAATAGCCACTCCTTTAACTGGCATTAGTAGCATGGGAACTGCTTTGTGTTTGGGTAATTGCCAGGTACTTGGAGCCTTGATTGACCACTGTTAGAAACAGGTGCTGGACTTGATGGACCCTTGTTCTGACTCAGTATGGCAATTTGTTATGTTCTTATCTCCTTAAATTCTACCAGACATTTATGGGGAAATTTAACAAAAAAGGTTCCCCCAATTGCTAAAACTCTGGATTTTAAATTTAGAAACAGCTTCATCTTTGCTTGGGTTTCCCTCAGTACATCAGGAAAAACTTGTACAACATGTTCACAAAAAGGTACATTCTTGTGTTTAACGAATTGGTGAAAAAACAACTCTTTATCAAGAAGAGGAACACAATTAAACACATAAGTTGACCCAACGGAGATGTTGTCATTTGAAGTTGAAGAAAGATAGATATATCAGAACTGTCAACTGAAGTCAAGATATCTATGGCACCTTCAGTAGAACTTATCATTCTCTTCTTCTCTGGCATATAATAAAAATTAGATAAAGAAAATGTTTTTTCAGAAGGAAACTGCAAAACTTCAATAGTATACAACCTGAAAGCAAATAAGTCTTTGGAATATTTAATAAACATACCCTAGATTCTTCAAAATGCTATAACTTCCGAGAGAGAGAGAATGAGAGATAGCCTCTTTATAAGGCCTTCATAGTAGTCAACTATTTATATCACTGTAGGAGGGCCAGCTAATAACTCGAGGTGAGGTTTTGGTGGTGGTTAAGAGTTTGTAGGCCGATTGAAGGGTGCAGGGATCTGACTTCTACAAGACACTTCTAGCTGCCCTCTTACCTTCCTTGTGATCCTAAGTCAGATAAAAGAGAATGTTTATTCTCCTCAGAAATAGACTTTTATTTATCTGATTTTGCAGGACATAGCATTTAAAAAATAACAACTCCTATCTTTGACATCCTAGCTACTAAGCACCAGGTTTCTAAAGAAAGTTCTGTATCATGGGTGGTAACAAAACATGCCATAAACCTTAGCCTGCTTACGATACTAATACTTATGACTAACTTACCCCTGATTCTAACTTTCAGGTGATTATTCTGTTCACCTCTGAAGCAGGTTCCGGCTGGAGTGTTGGATAGCATGGGCAAGGGAGATGCTTGCTTCCTGGACTAGCTGGCAGAGTAGGCAGTGCTGATTCTCACTTTACATGATAGCAAGGAGATCTGGTCAACTTCAGATCCTCCTTTTGCTTCCAGGGACACCTCAGCACAGGTTCTCGCTCTCAATTTTTTCTCCCTGGGCTTGTATTTAAGATTTGGGACTCCACCTCCTCCAGGGGTCCAAGCCTGCCTCACTGCTCCCTTTTTGGCTCCTGGGTTGCTATGCCAGGAGGTTCTTCTTCTTTTCTTTCTGCTTCCTTTTCCAGCTTCCTTTTTTTTTCTTTTCTGGAACCAAACGTCTTCAGCCTCCTTGCCCCCCCCCCCCCCCCCCCCCGTCTTATACATCTCCGCTGATAAATATGCATAAGCTCATGCATACCCACATGGTGGATAGAGGATCTCTTGCTATACTGCAGGTCTTTTCTGCCCCTATTCATTATTTTGGGAGGGGTATTCCCATGTTAGTAGGTCCTCCCCCTCCCCCCCCATACACATTTTCAAAGGTGGAATGTCCCTGATATTTGCTTAGGATTTTAAGTCATATTGTCTCTTCTGTCTGGTTTCTTTATTTGCATAGGGACTGACAAACAGGCTCATCTGATAAGGCATCTTTCACTGCTTTAGATCAAGGCCTCTAGTTTCCACTGATACAATGTAGTTTAAAGTTCACCTGCATAAAATTCCTTCTCTTGCTGTAGCAGTGTTTAGGCCTGTCAGAAATTTATCCTGTGCATGGCTATTATAATTTATAACTGGTGCATCATTGGTAAACAGGAGATATCACCCTACATTTCCCCCTTCTTAAGTGAGATAAGCCAGCAATGGAGCTTATCTCACTTAAGCCTAACTACCGGCTTCTATGCAAGCCTCAGCTGTATGACATGTATTACCACCAATGATGACTTCATCAATATGAGGTAGCAATAATGCAATAATAATAAAAATCACAGCACTTATAAGGAATTATAATAGTAATAATAGCAAGGGAGTACTATAATAATGTAATAGGATAATAAGGAATAAAATAATCATTATGATAAGGAAAGGTAAAAGTATAATGAAGAAAAATAAATGGATAATAGTAATAGGAAATATATATGAGTAATAAGAAATAAAGAAAATAATGTAGTTCTCACGTGGTACATGCTTTAGAAATATGATGTAGGGATATCATCTCAGACTTGAGGTAGAATGTCTGGAAAGTGGTGAGGTATGATCACTGACTATCTGGTCCCTTAAATGGTTTCAGAGATGGGGGCTGTAGGAGGTTTTGCAAGTGCATAGCTTTACGGCGAGATCTTTCCCATAAGTGTCTCATCAGGATCCTTAATCTATTAAAGAGGGTGATTGAAAATAGGATGTGGACTATGATCGCCATGGCTAAGGCAGGTAAGACATAAGACAATATATAATCAGTTTGCAAAATATCTTCATCTTTGGAATCATAATTGTAATCAGCAATTTCTACTGGGTCTTGGTCTACAGACAGTTCAACAATGTAAGAGTCTTTGTAGCCTAAAAGATATACCAGGTTTTCATTAAAGTTGATTTCATGGCCCCAAAACACATCTAAGATTTCTACCTCTGTGGGCACTGGGTCTGGTTCTAGGTAGTATAAGGACACACCACCTATAGTAACTATTGAGTTCTTAGGTACTGTGACTAAAGAAACATTACTAGGTAAGGGTACCTTACAGGTAACATCATGCTTGTTAGACATCGCAAGCTCTTTCAGAGGGGGTGCTAACTAACCAAATGTTATTTACAACAGCAACCTTGGTTTCAGAGAATTCATCATATTTTGTCATGGAAACCTTACATTTTTCTCGGAAGTTGTCCGAGGACAAACCACAAAGAGCTTCTGTTGTATCCTTCAGAAAAGGCTTACCAGGACACAACCAATGTATGTCCCTTGTTTGTTGGCATAGGCCTAAATTAGGAACTAACTATTGCCGTGGGTTGTCTCATTGATAGGTTAGAAGGGCAGGGGTGTCTATACGCAGGTATACACTGTTTGTCCATGTACCTAGATTAATTACTTGCTTCAATTGGTAAATATTCTCAGGTAAAATGAAAGGAAAATTTAAAACATACACAACCTCCATATTCTCAGTGTCCACATAAAGAGGTATAGCATTACCCATATGATAAGCAATCTGGACCTGGATAGGCTCGATGTTGTTCCGGGTAATTTTAGCAAAAACATCTGTAATGACATCTGAAGAGACTAACTAGGTTGGAATCTGTCCTTTCATTAAATTACTCAAGCTGTTGTCCAGCTCTCTAAATACATCATTGGTGAGTGCTTGGATGGGCTGGATAAAAGTATGGTCTCTGCAGAGCATGGTTTTAATGGTGGTAATGTCCTCTTGTTTATGCTTAATTGCTTGAGAATGTAGGTTAACCAAGAACATAAGAACATAACATACTGGGTCAGACCAAGGGTCCATCAAGCCCAGCATCCTGTCCATCAATCCAGGCCATAAGTCTGGCAAGTACCCAAAAACTAAATCTATCCCATGCTACTAATGCTAATAATAGCAGTGGATATTCTCTAAGTCAACTTAATTAATAGCAGGTAATAGACTGCTCCTCCAAGAACTTATCCAATCCTTTTTTAAACACAGCTACACTAACTGCACTAAACACATCCTCTGGTAACAAATTCCAGAGTCTAATTGTGCGTTGCGTAAAAAATAATTTTCTCCGATTAGTTTTAAATGTGCCACTTGCTAACTTCAAGGAGTGTCCCCTAGTCTTTCTACTATCCGAAAGAGTAAATAACTGATTCACATTAACCCGTTCTAGACCTCTCATGATTTTAAACACCTCTATCATATCCCCCCTCAGCCGTCTCTTCTCCAAGCTGAAAAGTCCTAACCTCTTTAGTCTTTCCTCATAGGGGAGCTGTTCCATTCCCTTTATCAAGGTGACCGTGTTACTTAGTGTTTTACCTTGAGAAGTAAACTGTTCTTGCTGGTGTTGTATCTGTTTAGAGATCATATTATCCTGCAATAGGGATATGCAGAGGGACGCCATACGTTGCATTCGTGATTCGGATTTGTCGGGGAGCAGATATGTTGCATTCGGCCGTATGGCGCCCCGATGCATTAATACGGCGATTTCTATTCGTGTCCCAGCTAAAATTAAAATTAACTACAACCCCCACCCTCTTGACCCCCCCCAAGACTTACCAAAACTCCCTGGTGGTCCAGCGGGGAGTCCGGGACCCATCCCCTGCACTCTCACACCCTCTGTGCTGGCTTCATAATGGCGCCAATAGCCTTTGTCACAGGGGCTACTGTGACAAAGTATTCTGCCAGTATCTGCTGCCAGTATTCAAAATGGCACCGATCGCCTTTGCCCTCATTATGTCACAGGGTCTGACCATCGGTACCTGTGATATAGTGAGGGAAAGGCGATCGGTGCCATTTTGAGTACTGGCATTGGACGGCCGACATGCAGGAGGTCACTCCCGGACTCCCACTGGACTTTTGGCAAGTCTTGTGGGGGTCAGGAGGCCCCCCCAAGCTGGCCAAAAGTCCCTGTGGGTCCAACGGGGGTCCCGGAGTGACCTCCTGCACGCCAGCCGTCCGATGCCAGTACTCAAAATGGCACCGAAAACCTTTGCCCATACTATGTCACAGGGGCTACTGGTGCCATTGGTCAGCCCCTGTCACATGGTAGGAGCACAAGATGGCGCCGATGGCCATGTGACAGGGGCTGACCAATGGCACCGGTAGCCCCAGCATCGAGGGTGTGAGTGCAGGGGATGGCTCCCGGCCCCCTCCCCCTGCTGGACCACCAGGGAGTTTTGTCAAGTCTTGGGGGGGGAGGGGGTTTCAGGAGGGTGGGGGGCTTGTTTAAATTTGTATTTAGGTGGCCGTATAATTTGGGGAAGATTTGTGTATTCATGGGGAATCGCGATAAGTTTCGCTTCCCCACGAATACTACGAATAGTGCAATATACGTTGTGGATCACCAATACGGTGAAAAGGAATGCACACCCCTATCCTGCAACTCTTTCAAGGTGTTCTGCAAATTTTTCATGGAAACTGCATTGGCAATGGACATGGATGCACCAAAGAGGGAATCCAGGGTGGAAAAGATAATGGGTCCAGCAATTAGTCTAATAAACCTTTTGGGACAGTCTAAGTCTTTTCTAATGGGCTGGATCATAATTTTGTCCAGTTGGCTAAGAAGTTTCTGAACGTTCTGGGTAGCATATTTCAGGTGATCTGTGAACCAAGTTTTAGTTGCAGGCAAATGCATGTTAGTGAGGTTAAAATGTTTCTGGATCACATGTTGGGTGTCCTATCCAGTGACACAAAGACTTTTTGGGTGATGATCTGGGACTGTGTGATGAAGAAGCCAGGGGTGTTTTGCATCACAATGCCGGAGGAAGGACCAGACTTGACCAGCTTGGCAGCTTCTACTCCTATCAACAGCAGCACTAGGACGATCGCCCTCAGGGACTGGCTCTTCATCTGAAAAACAGTAGAGAACTACTCTTCTGCTTTATTGTTAATCTTAGTGTCACTGGGCACAACACGTTGATCCACAAATTTATGAGGGTGACAAGACCTGAGCTGGTTAATGTGGACCCAATAAAGGACATCTTCACCATCATAATTCGAATAAGATACGCGGCTGGTAAGACATTATCCACAATGACAAAAGTTCCTTTCCAGCTAAGCAAAAATGTGCTTTCTTTGGCTTTGTTTTTACTATAATTATAGTAAACGACCTTTTCTCCAATTTTATATTCTTTAGAAGTAGCTTTTAATTCATAATAGGGTTTCCTACCTCTGACATTTGTCTCCATATTCTTTTGGGCAAAGGCAAAAGTGTTTTGCAAATATTCCTGCAGATGGGTAACATATTCATGTGCAGTTGTAGCACTAGACAAATTAGCATCCTGCGTCCTGTAAAGCAAATGCATAGGTAAGGTCATTTTTCTTCCTGTAATCATCTCAAATGGGGAGAACCCTGTAGTACGGTGTGGTGTGGCTTGGATAGCCATTAAAACTAGGGGTAATTTGATATCCCAATCCTTACCTGATTTGGACACATATTTCTTTAGAATGCTGATTAGGGTTTTCTGTCTTCTCTCCACTTGCCCTGACGACTGGGGGTGATATGATATGTGGCAGGGATGTGAATCGTGTCCTCGATCGTCTTAACGATCGATTTCGGCTGGGAGGGGAGGGAATCGTATTGTTGCCGTTTGGGGGGGGTAAAATATCGTGAAAATCGTTAAAAATCGAAAAATTGAAAAATCGAAAAACCGGCACATTAAAACCCCCTAAAACCCACCCCCGACCCTTTAAATTAAATCCCCCACCCTCCCGAACCCCCCCCCAAATAACTTAAATAACCTGCGGGTCCAGCGGCGGTCCGGAACGGCAGCGGTCCGGAACGGGCTCCTGCTCTGAATCTTGTCGTCTTCAGCCGGCGCCATTTTCCAAAATGGCGCCGAAAAATGGCGGCGGCCATAGACGAAAAAGATTGGACGGCAGGAGGTCCTTCCGGACCCCCGCTGGACTTTTGGCAAGTCTCGTGGGGGTCAGGAGGCCCCCCACAAGCTGGCCAAAAGTTCCTGGAGGTCCAGCCGGGGTCAGGGAGCGATTTCCCGCCGCGAATCGTTTTCGTACGGAAAATGGCGCCGGCAGGAGATCAACTGCAGGAGGTCGTTCAGCGAGGGTTCCGGCGCCTCGCTGAACGACCTCCTGCAGTCGATCTCCTGCCGGCGCCATTTTCCGTACGAAAACGATTCGCGGCGGGAAATCGCTCCCTGACCCCCGCTGGACCTCCAGGAACTTTTGGCCAGCTTGTGGGGGGCCTCCTGACCCCCACGAGACTTGCCAAAAGTCCAGCGGGGGTCCGGAAGGACCTCCTGCCGTCCAATCTTTTTCGTCTATGGCCGCCGCCATTTTTCGGCGCCATTTTGGAAAATGGCGCCGGCTGAAGACGACAAGATTGAGAGCAGGAGCCCGTTCCGGACCGCTGCCGTTCCGGACCGCCGCTGGACCCGCAGGTTATTTAAGTTATTTGGGGGGGGGTTCGGGAGGGTGGGGGATTTAATTTAAAGGGTCGGGGGTGGGTTTTAGGGGGTTTTAGTGTGCCGGCTCACGATTCTAACGATTTATAACGATAAATCGTTAGAATCTGTATTGTATTGTGTTCCATAACGGTTTAAGACGATATTAAAATTATCGGACGATAATTTTAATCGTCCTAAAACGATTCACATCCCTAATATGTGGAGCTTACTTTTCACACCCAACAGTTTGCCCATGTGTTTAATTACCTGTCCAGTAAAATGGGTCTGAGTCTACTTTCATAGGCAGACCCTAATGACTGAACATGTGATTCAAGAGTAGGGTGGCTGTGGTCTCAGCAGTGTTGTTAGGGGCAGGTATGCATTCCACCCACTTAGTAAACAGGCAGGTCACTGTTAGCATATATTTGTTACCTCTAGAGGATCTAACAACAGGCCCAACGTGATATATTTGAATATAAGATCAGGGCATGGTAATACCTCGGGTCTGTGAGGGCACTCTATGTGTGGGTGATGTGGAATGGAACCTGCAGCAGGTGAGACAACCTCTTCTATATGACTTTACATCCTGGTATATGTACAGCCAATATGCTACTTGTTTCAAGGCATCATATGTGATCTGATGACCCCGGTGTCCAGGACATGGCTCATCGTGGGCGTGCTGTAACATGATCCCCCTATAGGACTGTGGGACTACCCATTGTGTGATTCCCTTCTTACTGGTCCTTATCAGTAAGTCTTTTACTATCTGAAACTGATTTCTGGAAGCATAGAGGAGCCGTAACTCCTTATCTGTCTGACAATCTGCTTTGGTGAGGGGATTCGGATCCGGAGCCTGAATGAAGGCATGGAACTTTCCCAGGGTAGGATCTCCTTCTGGGCATTTACTATATCAAGGGTGGGTATTTTGCTACACCACTGGATTATGGAAATAGCGGCCTGTTTAGCTTGATTCCTGGTGACTGTTTTCACTTCTACTGTAGGAGATTCCTTCATTTGTCAGAGCATATCTGATGTGGTAGCCTCCTTGGCAAGTTGGTCTGCAAGGTAATTGCCTGCCTGTGACTTTAGAATGACCTTTTATCTTTTTCCGGTAGACTGTCATGCGCTGGGTTTTGAAAATTTACTCGTTAATGCATTTCTCAGGCATCTATAAAAATGTGTGCATATTATTTATATATAATTGAATTCCACAGATGCAAAGCTAGAACATGCCTTAGTAAATGGTGACAAATTTTATGAAGGGATAAAACTGTAAATACATAATTGTGTTTTTGCAGTATTTTCATAGCCTTTGCTTATTCTAGAAAGATTGTAATATCACTATTGCACATTTAATAAATCCACATGGAGAAAAAAGTTTCACTTTTCTGTTGAATGGTTGCTTCCATCTGTCTTCAGCTTTGATTATAATCAAAATGGTTATGCTCTGGATTTTCTTCACATTAATGAATTCATTATTACTTAAATTAACTATTCATTATTTTTACAGCACATTGAAAGTGGTGATTATTAAACATAATCAAGTTCAATACCCAAATCTTAGTGTTCAGTATATGTTCTTATTTTCTTAATATATCTTAAACTCTTATATTTTAAATATTTAAATATGTTTTGAAGGATTAAATGCCTTTTTTAAATGTCCTTCTAATACATATTTAAGGAAATATTTCACTACGCTGCATTAGTCTGGAAAGTTACAAGTGTAACTTTTTAAGCTAAGGGGTATATTCCTTCATTGGCTTTATGATTAACATCCCCGCCAACACTCATTAGTTCCATATGTGTTGCCATTACTGTTATGTCCTATATTAAGGGCCTGCTTCACTAAGGGTTCTTCCCAGGTGTATTTAAAACTCAGCCTATGACTTATAGTCTACAGTTTTGAGGCATATAAAAATTATGAACAGAAATACATTCCTACAGAGCAGTATAATATATCCCTCAAGTCAAGGCAACTATTTTTATCATCATGAGAAAAAATGGTGCAGCATGCAGCATTCAGCCATTTACATGTCTTGCAAGCAGTATGGACCCGATACCTATATGATTAATAAAGAAAGAAGTTCTTATTAAGAGAATACAATTAACTATTGGATATAATACAATCTAATATTGGGTAGAACTTATGTTATTATCTTGTTTCTGCAGTGAAAGAAAATAAGAATTTTCTGGGTTGTTGCTATGGATAGTTCTTATTCATAATAAATTTCAAGTATAAAAAATGTCAAGCAAGTTGAAGTATGGAAACCTAATCTCTCTATTTTAATCAACACCATCTTTTGCTCCCTTCCCTCCCTCCTTGACGCCTTCCTCTCTGATTTCACATTGTATCTCTCATCTGTAGGATGTAAAACATATTCAGGCTAATAAAATGATGATGAATGAACCAATTTCTTCTAAGATACAAATCAATCCCTTTGATGCAACTTCAATCAGCAGTATAGCAGACTTCCAGCGTCCTTTGGGTTGAATGAGTTTCTACACATTTCAGCCTTCAAGGTCACCTACATCCAAGCAATATAAAATTTTGAAATTTAAACAAAGTGGTGCTCAAACATAAATATTGTCTTTAAACAGCAGATATTTGCAAATTTAAATATGTTACTTTTTATGAATGATTAATAATATCCATTGTTTTCATGGATGGTCCAGATACGAGCACTTAGTCGAGATAAATGTTTCGTCTTACTGCTATTCCCTTGTTGCAGGGTTGTTTTCCGAAACACCATCTGGTGTTGGGGTTTTTATGATTATGATTATTTAAATGATTTTGTTGGACAATTTTACTTGTATTTTAAAATATTTTAAAAAAATAATTTCTTTTGGCATGTAAACCAGTTTTTGAAATATTGCAACATTGGGTATATGATAGAGAAGACAGGGTGATCTGTTGGTTGACAGTGGGCAATCAGACTGAGATTATTAAGGTATCCTGGCTTGCTGACACCCTTCAACTAATTTCTGTATATGAGCAGTGCCTGTGCAGAATATATTGTCTCTGTCTCTTGTTTTTGTTTGATTATATAGATGCTATGTTCTACTTTGTAATCTGCTTAGCACAATATGTTTGGCATTTGCAGAATAAACATATTTTAAATAAATAAATAAATAAATAAATAAATGTTATATACTGATCAATTGCTGAATATTAAAACAGTACAATAAAAATGGAGAAAATCATTCAATAAGGAATCAAATGAAAACCTTTTTCCCGGGGTTGCTCTCTAATTTCAGGTAATGGGCAAGGACTGAATAATAGTAAATATGGTTTGGCACTGGACTATGCTGAGCAGTGTATACTAGAGATGTGATTCGGAACCGGAATCTGATCAGTTCCGGTTCCAATCAAAATCTTAAAATTTTTATCGCCCAGCCCGATTTGAGTTCTGATTATCGGCTGCGCCCAATCCGATAATCAAAAAACCCTCCCCCACCCTCCCGAACCCCCAAAAAAGGTTTTAAAATTACCTGGTGGTCCAGCGGGAGCGCGGGGAACGATCTCCCACTCTCAGGCCATCGGCTGCGTTAATAAAAATGGCGCCAATGGCCCTTTGCCCTTATCATGTGACAGGACAAAGGTAGCGCCGGTGCCATTTTGAATATTGGCAATACGACCTGAGTGCAGGAGATCGCTCCCGGACCCCCGCTGGGCCCCCAGGGACTTTTGTCCAGCTTGGGGGGGTCTCCTGACCCCCACAAGACTTGCCAAAAGTCCAGCGGGGGTCCGGGAGCGACCTCCTGCACTCGGGCCGTATTGCCAGTATTCAAAATGGCGCCGGCACTACCTTTGCCCTCACTATGTCATAGGGGCCGACGGTCGGCCAACGGTCGAGCGGGAGATCGCTCCCCGCACTCCCGCTAGACCACCAGGTAATTTTAAAAGGTTTTATTTTTTGGGGGGGAGGCTAAGGGGTAATTTTAAAGGGTCGGGTGTTTTGTTTTTTTTTATCAGGCCATCGGTGCCATTTATATTAGGGGCAGCCAAAATGGGCCAATGGCCCGAGAGTGGGACATCACGCCGGGACCCCCCCACTGGACCACCAGGTAATTTAAAACATTTTGGGGGGGTTCGGGAGGGTGGGGGATTTGTTTTAAAGGGTCGGGGTGGGTTTAGGGGTTGTTTTGGTGTGCCAGTTTTCCCGCCCTCCCCCTCCCTCCTCCCCCTCCCCCGATTTATGATTTTTCACAATAAATCAGGGGAATTTCTATTGTATCGCGACTCTAACAATTTTTGATGATTTAAAAAATATCTGACGATTTTTTTAAATCGTCAAAAAACGATTCACATCCCTTGTGTATACATATAGCATTCATTAAAAAAATCTATGCATATGTATTAGCAAGAAGGAGGTAACTTGCTTGAGGTCAGAGGTGGCCTCACATATTTGTTGTCTGCAAACTGTGAGCTGACCAGTAGAGGGCTATCATCAAGAATCTGTAATGTCTGAAACACCTAAATAAACAAGCAAAAAAGTATACTTTCTTTCTGAACACACTGCCCAAACCCTTATTCATTTATGCTATTGCCACTTTCTTCTCACAGGTCTTGAACAGACCCCCACCATAATTTATTCAAAATTCAGCTGCTCAGTTTATCTTCCTCAAATGTCATTATGGCCATGTAATCTTTTCAACACTTTTTCCTATTACCGTCCTTAATATCTGTTCCAACCATGCCCAAAATCTATTAAAATTACTGGCTTTCAGCATCTCTGTTGGTAGACCATATCAGGCCCCACAGGGATCAGTCCTCTCTCTGATCTTTTTTAACATTTACTTTTATCCAGTCTGCAACATCATTCAGTCCTTCAATATTGAACGCCACTTATTCATCAATGGTAACCTACTTAGGTATATATTACATGCATATCCTCTGAATATACAAAAAGCAATATCATACAAATCAGAGGTCATAAAGAACACATTCTCATAATTATCTTTTATTTTATCACATCTTTTCACATTAACCACTTCTATTGCAAGTGGACCATATGTAGGTCAATTTTTACAATAGTTTAACACTTTCAAAAATGTTCACATCTAAATGTTAAGTATCATACTGAATTATTCAAAACAACATCATATTATACCATCAATATTTGCCGTAGCCTGTTGGTTAGCTAGATAATGAGACCTCATATATGCTATGGCAGGGTACTGGTGAATTAGTCCCTGGGTGCCAATAGTTCAGTAATGCGGTGATAGACTCTGCGTACACCGTCACAAAGTTATAATCATAGGTCTCACTAGATGATCAGAGTACCGACAACGTGTTGTTGGTTACTAGGTATTATAGGCAGTAAAAAGGATAAACACTTATCGTAGCATGTTTGGCTGTTATTGCAGTCAGGGACTCAGTGCTGGCGTATTGGCCCGACACGGCTCGTGTTTCTGGGGAACCTTCTTCAGGGGCCGCAGTGTGCCAGTGCTGCAATGTAATAAAGCAAAGTTAACACATCCCATGTTCAAGACAGACGCAATGCAAGCTGTTAGTTGCCATAACTTACTATTTTCCAGACTGCCCGCTTCTTCTGCTACTTGGCTGCAGCGATATTTTGGCAGCAGGATCCGCCATTTTAAATTGCTAATTATATACCTACCGCTGCAGGCGGGAACAGGTGAAAATGACGTCAAACCAATTTAGCTAGACCAGGAAACTAAATGAGCGAAGCCCATTCAACTGAGTCATTTAGACCGAAAGGTGTTATGGACATTAAAGTGAAAATCCACCACTGTTCACGAAGGTTGAGTATTTGTTTAATGTCTCCTCCACGTGGGCTAGGTAAAATCTGTTCAAGAATGGTCCATCGTAATTGGTCAAAAGTATGGCCAGTTGCAATACAGTGATCTACCATCGGTGCTTCCAAGTTCTCCGTGTTTAAGCGGCTGCGATGTTCAAAAAGCCGCGTTTTAATTTTTCTACTCGGGCGTCCAACATATGTTAAATGACAAGGACATTCTATTAGGTATACCACAGACGTGGAATTACAAGATGTCTCCGAATTTTTGTAATAGATGCGACCTGTACGAGGATGTTTCCATGAAGATCCCTCTATAGTAATAGAACACATTTCGCAGTTTCCACAGCAACGATGGCTGCCTTGCTGTCTTATAGGGTTCCGTAAAGTGACAGCTGCATGTACAACAGAGTCCTTTAGATTCTTACTGCATTGGTATGCAAAGAGTGGATGTTCAGAGAAGATAGGATGCAATTGTAAGATATGCCAATGTTTTTTTATACTTTGCATAATTAAATAAGATTTGTCCATGTGTGTAAGTACACAGATATCAGTTGTGACTGGAGACCGTGTTTTGTACTGCAGAAGGGCTGTCCTCAGTGAGTGCCATGCTCTTTTGAATGCTGTATATACTGCACTATAAGGATAACCTCTCGAGAAAAATCTTTCCGCAAGTCTCCCTGCTTGTAGTTTAAAGTCTCTGTCCGATGAACACAAACGTCTGAGTCTGAAAAATTGACTAACCGGAAGACCTTGTTTAAATGCTGTCGGGTGGAAGCTATGGTATCTAAGTAAATTGTTTCTTTCAGATTCCTTACGGTAAATCGAAGTGTGTAATTGCTGATTCTGAACAGTAATTGCTATATCCAAAAATGATATATGTGTGTCACTGTACTGTGTAGTGAATTTAAGGTCCTGATCCACTGTATTGATCCAAGAGATGAATTCCTGAAGCAATGCTAAATCTTGGTCCCAGAAAATGAGGAGATCATCTATATAACGGATCCAAAGTGCAACAGCACTAAACCAGCCTGAACTGTAAATATGTAATCTTTCAAGTCTATCCATGACTAAATTAGCAATAGAGGGGGCTGCCGACGACCCCATTGCTATGCCATGGACTTGAAGGTAAAATTGGGTATTGAACGAAAAAGTCTCTGTCCGATGAACACAAACGTCTGAGTCTGAAAAATTGACTAACCAGAAGACCTTGTTGAAATGCTGTCGGGTGGAAGCTATGGTATCTAAGTAAATTGTTTCTTTCAGATTCCTTACGGTAAATTAGTGTATAATGAAACTTCATTATACACTAATGTATCCCATTCCACAGCCTTGCTGACTATTGAAGAAACTTTGAAAAATAATATGGAAGGCTCCAGAATTCCATTCTGGTTTATATTTGAAATAGCTAAATTAGTGATTCAAAATAACTATTTTTCGTTCAATACCCAATTTTACCTTCAAGTCCATGGCATAGCAATGGGGTCGTCGGCAGCCCCCTCTATTGCTAATTTAGTCATGGATAGACTTGAAAGATTACATATTTACAGTTCAGGCTGGTTTAGTGCTGTTGCACTTTGGATCCGTTATATAGATGATCTCCTCATTTTCTGGGACCAAGATTTAGCATTGCTTCAGGAATTCATCTCTTGGATCAATACAGTGGATCAGGACCTTAAATTCACTACACAGTACAGTGACACACATATATCATTTTTGGATATAGCAATTACTGTTCAGAATCAGCAATTACACACTTCGATTTACCATAAGGAATCTGAAAGAAACAATTTACTTAGATACCATAGCTTCCACCCGACAGCATTTAAACAAGGTCTTCCAGTTAGTCAATTTTTCAGACTCAGACGTTTGTGTTCATCGGACAGAGACTTTAAACTACAAGCAGGGAGACTTGCGGAAAGATTTTTCTCGAGAGGTTATCCTTATAGTGCAGTATATACAGCATTCAAAAGAGCATGGCACTCACTGAGGACAGCCCTTCTGCAGTACAAAACACGGTCTCCAGTCACAACTGATATCTGTGTACTTACACACACGGACAAATCTTATTTAATTATGCAAAGTATAAAAAAACATTGGCATATCTTACAATTGCATCCTATCTTCTCTGAACATCCACTCTTTGCATACCAATGCAGTAAGAATCTAAAGGACTCTGTTGTACATGCAGCTGTCACTTTACGGAACCCTATAAGACAGCAAGGCAGCCATCGTTGCTGTGGAAACTGCGAAATGTGTTCTATTACTATAGAGGGATCTTCATGGAAACATCCTCGTACAGGTCGCATCTATTACAAAAATTCGGAGACATCTTGTAATTCCACGTCTGTGGTATACCTAATAGAATGTCCTTGTCATTTAACATATGTTGGACGCACGAGTAGAAAAATTAAAACGCGGCTTTTTGAACATCGCAGCCGCTTAAACACGGAGAACTTGGAAGCACCGATGGTAGATCACTGTATTGCAACTGGCCATACTTTTGACCAATTACGATGGACCATTCTTGAACAGATTTTACCTAGCCCACGTGGAGGAGACATTAAACAAATACTCAACCTTCGTGAACAGTGGTGGATTTTCACTTTAATGTCCATAACACCTTTCGGTCTAAATGACTCAGTTGAATGGGCTTCGCTCATTTAGTTTCCTGGTCTAGCTAAATTGGTTTGACGTCATTTTCACCTGTTCCCGCCCGCAGCGGTAGGTATATAATTAGCAATTTAAAATGGCGGATCCTGCTGCCAAAATATCGCTGCAGCCAAGTAGCAGAAGAAGCGGGCAGTCTGGAAAATAGTAAGTTATGGCAACTAACAGCTTGCATTGCGTCTGTCTTGAACATGGGATGTGTTAACTTTGCTTTATTACATTGCAGCACTGGCACACTGCGGCCCCTGAAGAAGGTTCCCCAGAAACACGAGCCGTGTCAGGCCAATACGCCAGCACTGAGTCCCTGACTGCAATTACAGCCAAACATGCTACGATAAGTGTTTATCCTTTTTACTGCCTATAATACCTAGTAACCAACAACACGTTGTCGGTACTCTGATCATCTAGTGAGACCTATGATTATAACTTTGTGACGGTGTACGCAGAGTCTATCACCGCATTACTGAACTATTGGCACCCAGGGACTAATTCACCAGTACCCTGCCATAGCATATATGAGATCTCATTATCTAGCTAACCAACAGGCTACGGCAAATATTGATGGTATAATATGATGTTGTTTTGAATAATTGTCATAGATTACATCATACATTCAACAGTCTTTATTTATATAAGTATCATACTGAAACATACCGACTCATACTTGACCCCCATTCATACCACATTTCATGCATACAGACCCCACCATATACACATATCCCCACATAATTAAAACATGCACAAATAAAAACACTGTGTAACCTTCAAAATACAATATTTTATATAATTTGTGCAAAAATTCACTTCCTCCTATGAAAGCCTTGTTTCACCTTGTATCACAAGGCTTCCTCAGGGAGATTCAATGCGTTGTTCCACTCTGGATTATCATGCTCGTATTCTAATCTTGAATTGCGTTTTCTCACAAAATTACTACAGTCAGTTATATCCCAGGACTTCAAATCTCTGATAGGGTCCACATTGCAAATTCCCATCTATAATATAACCAGCAATAATCAATACCCATTTCAGCTACCCCTCAACTCCAAATACTTTATCCCACAATATTCTCATAAGAGCCAATTAAGGCTCCTATACCCAAACATTTCTCAAAAAACATATTACTAGGTGCATATAGGATTCATAAGCATTTCAGTTGTTAAGACTCAATTAAACTTCAACCAACTCATAACATTACCCATGTCCACTTCTCCAATGGTCAATTTTACTCCTTTTAATCAACAAATCCTTTTATTGTTTCACAACGTCTAGGTTTCTCAAATCTGCAACATAAATATTCACTATAATTTCTCACCACTAATATGCCTTCAATTTCCCCTTCTATCCACAAAACTACTTACTATTTAGACGTCATACAATTACAGGAACAAACTAACTCCTACGTCATCTAGCCTTACATCTGGGAGCTTTCAAACATTTCAACAAACTTTATGTAGCCCCATATACATTAGGTACACAAAATTACAACGTCATGAAATCAAGGCATCAATCTTTCCCTATTCCTTTCACAATTATACTCTATCTACCTGGACACAATGCTAACAGACTTCTAATATAAAATAATAGAACTTATTACTAAAGTGGCTCAAAATCTTGTTTTATTGAGGCACCATCGCTGTATTCTACAAACTCTGTATATAATGCTTATGATGACCCATAAAATGCCTTCCACTCTATTTCCTCATTGAGTCAATGGGGAACAACAGTGTTCCAAATGAATATATACCATTGACAATCTTCTTCAAAACCTTATTTTCTGCCCCTTGTTGACTAATATTACATTGTTGTATAACAAAGAACTTCAAATGCTTGATTTTATGTTCCATTGTTTGCCAGTGGGCCACTAAACGTGCACCTATTTTACCAGTCCTAAAACGGCTTTTTTGTTCAATAATTCAAGTTTGTATAGCTCGCTTAGTATGCCCAATGTAAATTAAATTACTAGGATATATTATGGCATAAATGACTTCATCTGAATTACAGGTGAAACATTCATTTAGAATATGTGGATATTTCAAATGGGGGATCTTAAAAGATTTAATAATAAGTTCATGTTCACATACTGAGCATTCCCCACATTCAAATTGTCCCCAATGATTCTCACTTCCAGTAATCTCATCGGGTACCTTCAACATAGTTCTAAGATTTCTACCTTTTTTCATGGCAAAGATTGGAGTTTCACTAAAACCTGGTAAGGTTTTCAGGATAGGCCAATATTTAAGGACAATCTTTTTAATGGAACTAGATTTTGATGAAAATGGAAAAGAGCATACGGATCTATTAATCTGGTTATGTGGAGTAACCATTAATAAATTCTGTTGGTTTGCATATAAGGCCCTTTTGTTGGTGTGTTTAATACACCTATTGGGATATCCCCAATTACGGAACTTGTCCATTAACTTTGTAGCAGATATTTTATAATCCTGAACGGATGAGCAAATACGCCTATATCTCAAGAACTGACTGATCGGGATACTCTCTTTCAATCTTTTTGGGTGAAAACTGTGGAAGTGTAATTGGTGTTCCTGTCTGTGGGCTTAACATATAGGGGCGGATTTTCAGAGCCCTGCTCGCGTAAATCCGCCCAAAACCGGGCGGATTTACGCGAGCAGGGCCCTGCGCGCCGGGAAGCCTATTTTACATAGGCCTCCCGGCGCGCGCAGAGCCCCGGGACTCACGTAAGTCCCGGGGTTCTCTGAGGGGGGCATGTCGGGGGGCGGGCCCGGTCGTCGCGGCGTTTCGGGGGCGTGTCGGCAGCGTTTTGGGGGTGGGTACGGGGGGCGTGGCTACGGCCCGGGGCGGTCCGGGGGCGTGGCCGCGCCCTCCGTACCCGCCCCCAGGTCGCGGCCCGGCACGCAGGAGGCCCGCTGGCACGCGGGGATTTACGCCTCCTGGAGGGTGGCGTAAATCCCCCGACAAAGGTAAGGGGGGGGTTTAGACAGGGCCGGGCGGGTGGGTTAGGTAGGGGAAGGGAGGGGAAGGTGAGGGGAGGGCAAAGGAAAGTTCCCTCAGAGGCCGCTCCGATTTCGGAGCGGCCTTGGAGGGAACGGGGGTAGGCTGCGCGGCTCGGCGCGCGCCGGCTATACAAAATCCATAGCCTTGCGCGCGCCGATCCAGGTTTTTAGCAGATACGAGCGGCTCCGCGCGTATCTACTAAAATCCAGCGTACTTTTGTTTGCGCCTGGAGCGCAAACAAAAGTAGGCTATTCGCGCGCCTTTTAAAAGCCGCCCCATATTGTGGTGTGTACCTGGTTATTATGGGACTGAATCCAAAAACTCACTGGAGCACCACTTGCACTCAAAATATATCAGCGTTCACGAAAAGTGCAAGCATAAGTTAGATTCCTGGTCGAGAGTTTTGCTGTAACAATTATATTTTTATTCAGGCAACTCCTCAATTTTAAGCACAGAATCTTGCATGAAGTCCCCCAACACGGACCCATGTTTCGCCTGCTCGGCTTCTTCGGGGGGGATTAATTTTAACAACGATAATCTGTGAATGCACAAGAGTAAATAACTACCAGGAACCGAAGAGGTAAAGGACAGACAATTTTCAGCTAAAGGTGCACATGTTAAAATGGTATACATATACATTATATTGTCAACATACCTGTGTCAAGCCAACGTAGTTTTGCGAAGGAGTGCACCCGAGCTGTCTAATCCCTAAACCTTTAAACGCTGTGTTTAGGCATGAAAAGTCGCACCAATGGCTGACCAGACACCCTGCCCAATCAGCGTCAGCCTAGCTGGCTGACTTCAATGACCTTAAAAGGAGACTGCAGCGGAAAACCCCGCTCGTGTCTAAAAGATGTCAAACGCCCTGAAGTCCACAAACTAACACTATTCTGCTTGACTGTGTAAATAACAAAAAGGCCAACCTTAAAACTCCACGGATCCAGCAACGGGAGCTAGGGCACTGTTAATCATAAAAAGTGGATCCACTCAAGCTCAGTGTTGAGCCCGTGGTGCGGGGGCTGCAGGCTTTTGCAGGTCCACCTCCCGCCCACGGTTTTTGCAGGATTCATCATTCTGCGAAGTCATGGGATAGGAGGCGATGTCCTTTTGTGGATTACAAACTGGTTAAAAGACAGGAAACAGAGAGTAGGATTAAATGGTCAATTTTCTCAGTGGAAAAGGGTAAACAGTGGAGTGCCTCAGGGATCTGTACTTGGAACGGTGCTTTTCAATATATATATATAAATGATCTGAAGGAATACGACGAGTGAGGTTATCAAATTTGCTGATGAAACAAAATTATTCAGAGTAGTTAAATCACAAGCAGACTGTGATACATTACAGGAGGACCTTGCAAGACTGGAAGATTGGGCATCCAAATGGCAGATGAAATTTAATGTGGACAAGTGCAAGGTGTTGCATATAGGGAAAAATAACCCTTGCTGTAGTTACACGATGTTAGGTCCCTTTTAGGAGCTACCACCCAAGAAAAAGATCTAGGCAGCATAGTGGATAAAATTGTCAGCTCAGTGTGCTGCAGCAGTCAAAAAAGCAAATAGAATGTTAGGAATTATTAGGAAGGGAATGGTTAATAGAACGGAAAATGTCATAATGCCTCTGTATAGCTCCATGGTGAGACCGCACCTTGAATACTGTGTACAATTCTGGTCGCCACATCTCAAAGAAGATATAGTTGCAATGGAGAAGGTACAGAGAAGGGCAACCAAAATGATAAAGGGGATGGAACAGCTCCCCTATGAGGAAAGGCTGAAGAGGTTAGGGCTGTTCAGCTTGAAGAAGAAACGCCTGAGGGGGGATATGATAGAGGTCTTTAAGATCATGAGAGGTCTTGAACGAGTAGATGTGACTCGGTTATTTACACTTTCGAATAATAGAAGGACTAGCGGGCATTCCATGAAGTTATGCAGTAGCACATTTAAGACTAATCAGAGAAAATTCTTTTTCACTCAACGCACAATAAAGCTCTGGAATTTGTTGCCAGAGGATGTGGTTAGTGCAGTTAGTGTAGCTGGGTTCAAAAAAGATTTGGATAAGTACTTGGAGGAGAAGTCCATTAATGGCTATTAATCAATTATACTTAGGGAATAGCCACTGCTATTGCATCAGTAGCATGGGTTCTTCTTAGTGTTTGGGTAATTGCCAGGTTCTTGTGGCCTGGTTTGGCCTCTGTTGGAAACAGGATGCTGGGCTTGATGGACCCTTGGTCTGACCTAGCATGGCAAGTTCTTATGTTCTTAACTATTAATATGTGCAGGTTACCTACAGTGCCTTTTTGAAATCCTAATTCAGTCATACAGCTTTTGTTTTTAGGTTGTAACTGCTTCTTTACCATCTAGATTTGCCAGCTGGCTCCAGATTTTCTCAGCAGTTTGTTCAAGTCCTGGTTTTATCCATTGCATTCCAGGGATTTGTGTTTCTGATTTTCCTATGCATTTCCAAAGAAATGTAAGACTACGTCTCTGCATGCAGTGGGATAAAATCAGGACTAAATCAACTTGTCCTGTAAATCTAGAGGCAATTTTCAACCCTATTACTATCCTGGGTATATGAACATAAAAGATCCCTTATGTTATCCAACATTAATCACTCCTCCATGTCCCATGAGTATGTTATAACCCAAACAGCTATCAAAACTAACAAGCCTGTTGCCCAAACATCCAGCCCCCCCTCAGGTCTCTCTGGACCTCCTGGATGGTAGCCAGCCACCAACAACCTGAGAATACTAATCATGTTGGTTTCTGGGGAGTTGCGGCCTGCTGGTACCAACCCAGCTACCCCATAGACTGCAGTATCTTGCTGGCACTCCAGTACGCATTCTATCTGTACAGTAATGTACATATTTAGCAGTTCTATAGAAATGATAAGCAGCACTGGTAGGGGATGGATTTTCATACAACAGATATTGTTTTTATTAACTTCGGCTCCTTAAGGAACAGGAGCTTATCAGACGGTCGAGTATATCTGTTTGTTTGTGTATGTGTTCTCTATTTCAATTTCTACATGGCTAGGCCAAGTTGAGACACATTTTGTGTACAGGCGGGCTTTTGTGGGAATTATCTGACATTTCAGAGTTGGTGAATGGATTGCAGGGGGAGGGGGAGGGAGTATAGGGGAGAGCCAAATTTAACAATTTGCCTATAAGAAATTTATATGAGAAAACTTTAATACATCATGTCTTGAGAATTGCTGGTCTGATTCTTTCCAAATTTTTATATCTGGACATAGAGTATAATGATCTTTAAGTGGAATGATTGGAATATCAATGACTCCTTAGTTGCTATTTGTTTTAATGACAATTCAGCTGTTTCAATCACTGCCGTTTCTGTTGCATATTATTTCTTATGAATTGATCTCTGTATCTTTCCTTGTAATTATCAATATCCTAAGCCTGATTAGCATTGACCATAAGCAGCTGAAGTTTAGCATTATTGAATTATATGGAAATGAATTAAAGTATGAAGGCATACATTGTTTTTTCAGAATGATCGATTGATCTTTTACTGTTTAGAATTACAGAATGTATTTCCAAATTGGTTACATCAGAAAAACTTAAAATATGCCTTGACAGATATATAGATTTCTACATTCTTTGCCAGCATTGTATAAAAAGGGATCCAAGGATATATTGAATATCATACTTTCTACTTTTGTTTTGCTATGTGAATGATTATCAATTGGCAAGCCAGTTTCACTTCAGGTAGATCAAGTGGAACTGCAACCAATCTGTATGTTTGCCAACTATCAGACATAAGACTGGTCTGCCAGTTTTCAAGTGCATGAGTCCAACCCTTTAATCGGGCAACACGATTGCCAGCAAAGCTATAAACTCTCTAGATTTGGCCTGTATTTCCAGAAGCTTTCTCAGCTTTAACTTTTTCTGAACATTTCCATTAACCTACCAGTACTGTCAACTATTAACAATGTCTTAATTGCAATTAGCACAGTACTGAGCCAATTATATAGTAAGAAGAGTTACATGGACAGGGTGAGCAGTAGGTAATTCTTTCATCTGCTTCCACCTGTTTTCACCACCTTTTGGCTGTCAGCAGGAATCCTGAGTAGGCCTCAGAAGAAGGCAGAAGCAGCAATACAAGATAGATTCACTTCTGTACTGAACTCCCTTGCAATTGCTCATGCTGTAATGTCAGCATGCCATTGGGCTAATTGAGTAGTGCAAGAAGGAAGAGGAGATGAGCAAGTAAAAGAAGAGGAAAGCAAAGGGAATGAGTGCAGTAAGCAGAAGGGATGAAAAAAAGCAAAGGAGAAAGAGAGGAAATGGGAGAAGGAGATAAGGGGATAAGGCAAAGATGAAAGACAGCATAGAGGAGAGAGGGGGAAATCCAACAGCTATGATGCATAGGGCACTAAAAGAATCTAGTTCTCAATACTTAAGAATTTGATCAGGGGCATCTCTAGCTATGGGTAGGTACACGGGGCCTGTGCCCTGAGTCTCTTCATTGAGTGCCCCGAATTTCCACGCTCCCAGAAATGTTAAGCTTTTTCATTGCGGCCTCTCCTGCCTTTATTTCTTCCCTTCACCTCCCTCCATCCTGATTCACACTTGGAATGCACTTACTTCTTCTTGGTGCTGACAACATTCAGTATCAAGTTGTTTGAACCACAGGGACTTCCATAGGTACAGAGCTCTACAATTCAAACAATTCTTCATTGAACTGCGCCAGCAGCAGCAGCAGCAGCAGCAGCAACAGCAGCAGCACAGAGCAGTTGAAGCAGCTCTATTAGAAGAGCTAGAGAAGGGAAAGAAGGAGGGAGGTGAGGGAAAATTTAAAAAAAAAGTCAGGAGCGGCCACAAAAGCATCTTAACATTCTGGGGAGGGGGGAAGCCGATTATGCTGATAGTGTGGAGCTTTAAAAAAGGCTCCCTGCTTCTTCTCCTGGCCAGCCCTAAACTCAGCTTGTGCATTAGCAAAGGCATTGAGTAGCTTCCTGCCGCTTTCTGGCTCTGACTGCTTTGGGACCAAGAGCTGAAATTTAACAGTTTAAAGATAGATTGCCTTGATGCTTTAGAATGATAGAATTACCAGAAGTGAAGAGGCCTAAGCCTCAGTGTGCATGAGTGTGAACGTGTGTGTGAGACAGAATGAACATGTGTCCTGGAGAATATGTGTATATTAGAGAGAAGGACAATGTTTGTTCACCTTCTCCCTCCCCTCCCTCTCCCGCCACTAATCCACAACAATCTCGGGGTAGTTGAAAATCAAAGTTCTCAAGTATGGATGCATTGACCTCCCAAAACACAACTGCTCTACTGACACTGCTATAGAAGAGGACTGGCAGGTTGCCACATACCCCATTCTGTGGGTGTAGAAGAAAAGGGCTGGTAGTGGCCAAAGAAAATGCCCAGAAGACAGGGAGAAGCCCTGAGTGATAGACAGTGTGTATGTGTGAAAGAGTCTTTGAGTATGTGAGGGAGAGATAGCCAGTGAGTATGAGAGAGCTTGTGTGTGAGTTTCTATGTCTGTGTGTGAGAAAGAGCCTATGTGTGTGAGAGGGAGAAAATGTCAGTGACTTTGAGAAAGCTTGCATGTGAGTGTAAGTGTGTTTGATGCAGAGACAGCCAGTAAATGTGAGAGAACCTGTGTGTGTATTTGTGTGTGTGAGGGATAGAGAGCCAGTTAGTGTGAAAGAGCCTCTGTGTGTGTGTGTGTGTGTGTGTGTGTGTGTGTGAGGAAGATCGCCAGTGAGTTTGAGAGAGCCTATTTGTGAGAGAGAGAGAGCCAGTAAGTGTGAGAGAGCTAAAGCAAGTAGAGATGTGAATCGTGTGATCGATCGTCTTAATGATCGATTTTGCCTGGGGGGGGGAGGGAATCGGATCGTCGTGGTTTTGTTTTTTTTTTAAATCGTGTAAATCGTAAATCGGGGGAGGGCGGGAAAACCGGCACACTAAAACAACCCTAAAACCCACCCCGACCCTTTAAAATAAATCCCCCACCCTCCCGAACCCCCTCAAAATGTCTTAAATTACCTGGGGTCCAGGGGGGGGGGGGGGGTGTCCCGGTGTGATCTTCCACTCTCGGGCCATGGGTGCGTTAATAGAAATGGCGCCGGCGCCAATTTGGTTCCTGTCCCCCGACGTCACGAGCGCAGGAGATCGCTCCCGGACCCCTGCTGGACCCCCAGGGACTTTTGGCCAGCTTGGGGGGGCCTCCTGACCCCCACAAGACTTGCCAAAAGTCCAGCGGGGGTCCGGGAGCGACCTCCTGCACTCGAATCGTATTGCCGTATTGCAAAATGGCGCCGGCCATACGGCCATACGGCTGGCGCCATTTTGCAATACGGCAATACGGCCATACGGCCGGCGCCATTTTGCAATACTCGGGCCGTATGGATCTAGCCTATGTCTCTGCTATGGATCTAGCCTATATCTTGCTTGCTGCCTGCTCTGATCCTTTGCTTGTATCTGTTAATTGTCTAACCACTGCCTGCCCTGACCTTGGTCCTGCTCCTGACTCTCTTATCCTGTTTGCCTGTGGGACTCTTAGTCTAAGTTCTGCTGGCTACTAGAACTTAGTCTAAGTTCTAGACTAAGTTCTAGACTAAGTTCTAGACTGCTGGCTACTAGAACTTAGTCTAAGTTCTAGACTAAGTTCTAGACTAAGTTCTAGACTGCTGGCTACTAGAACTTAGTCTAAGTTCTGCTGGCGACTAGAACCCAAAGGCTCAACCTGTGGGGAAAGGGGCTAGTATAGGTGAAGCTCCAGTCTTGTCCAGGTCCAGAGCACATTCACCAGCTGCCGGTGTGGGCTGGCAGGTTCACCTACTAGGCTGTGTCAACAATGCCATAGCACAAGGTGTGTGAGTGTATGTGTGTGTGTGTGTGTGTGAGGGAGAGAAAGAGCCTATGTGGTGTGTTTTAGTAATACTCGGGCCGTATTGCAAAATGGCGCCGGCTGTATGGCCGTATTGCCATATTGCAAAATGGCGCCGGCCGTATGGCTGGCGCCATTTTGCAATACAGCAATACGATTCGAGTGCAGGAGGTCGCTCCCGGACCCCCGCTGGACTTTTGGCAAGTCTTGTGGGGGTCAGGAGGCCCCCCCAAGCTGGCCAAAAGTCCCTGGGGGTCCAGCGGGGGTCCGGGAGCGATCTCCTGCGCTCGTGACGTCGGGGGACAGGAACCAAATGGCGCCGGCGCTACCTTTGCCCTGTCATATGATAGGGCAAAGGTAGCGCCGGCGCCATTTCTATTAACGCACCCGTGGCCCGAGAGTGGAAGATCACACTGGGACCCCCCCACTGGACTCCAGGTAATTTAAGACATTTTGGGGGGGTTCGGGAGGGTGGGGGATTTATTTTAAAGGGTCGGGGTGGGTTTTAGGGTTGTTTTAGTGTGCCGGTTTTCCCACCCTCCCCCTTCCCCTCCCCCTTCCCCCGATTTATGATTTTTGACGATAAATCGGGGGAATTCCTATTGTATCGCGCCTCTAACGATTTTTGACGATTTAAAATATATCGGACGATATTTTAAATTGTCAAAAAACGATTCATATCCCTAATAGCAAGTTGGTTTGCAGGAAGGACCCACTATTGTCCTCACTAACCCAAGCATTCCTGAGCCACAAACACGCTACTGATGCCTGCCTTCCCGAGTCGCCATGCTTCCCCATAGGCTTGCGTGTGCAGTATAAAGGCCCTGTGGCAGGAATGTGCTCTCGTGGCATGTATGGATGATGTCACTGGCCCCCACTACTTATGGCCCCTTTGCACTGCTCTCCTTTGCCTCAGCAACAGGTCCTCCTGCTCACAGAAATGCGTGTTGTTCCAGCGTTCCTGATCCTGATTTGCCTCATCTAGCCTGCCTTGCCTTGTCCAGCCTACCTTGCTTTACTCAGCCTCCCTGCCCTGTCCTATCTACCTTGCTCCATCTAGTCTATCCTGTCCTGCCCTGCCTCCAGCCTTGCATTATCCCGATCCCTCACCTGTTTGCCCGGCATTGGCCCCAGCTATGGACTTGGACTATTCTCTTGCCTGCCACCTGCCACTGACCTCTGCTATGGATCTAGCCTATGTCTTGCTTGCTGCCTGCTCTGATCCTTTGCTTGTATCTGTTAATTGTCTAACCACTGCCTGCCCTGACCTTGGTCCTGCTCCTGACTCTCTTATCCTGTTTGCCTGTGGGACTCTTAGTCTAAGTTCTGCTGGCTACTAGAACTTAGTCTAAGTTCTAGACTAAGTTCTAGACTAAGTTCTAGACTGCTGGCTTCTAGAACTTAGTCAAAGTTCTGCTGGCTACTGGAACCCAAAGGCTCAACCTGTGGGGAAAGGGGCTGGTATAGGTGAAGCTCCAGTCTTGTCCCAGTCCAGAGCACATTCACCAGCTGCCGGTGTGGGCTGGCAGGTTCACCTACTAGGCTATGTCAACAATGCCACAGCACAAGGTGTGTGAGTGTATGTGTGTGTGTGTGTGAGGGAGAGAAAGAGCCTATGTGGTGTGTTTTAGTAAGTATATGAGAGATGGGAAGTGTGCATGAGAGCGAATGTGAGTGTAAGAGAGAATGAACATGTGTGTGCTGGAGAGTGTGTGTATATTAGAGAGAGAGAGAGAGAGAGAGAGAAAGGATAAAGTTTGTTCATCTTAATAAAACATTCCCAGGTATAGAGAGCAGGGACTTTTTTTTTATCCCTATTAGTTTTAATTATTGGGTGATATGTTCTGCGGTTTTTAAATATTTTATTTGTGTTTGGTAATTTTTTAGAATTTTAATATGGGTTTTTAATTATTGGATGTTATATTCATCAGATGTTTTGAAATATTTATTCTTTTTATTGGTATGTTTTTACTATTATGGTTGATGTTTTATATTTCTTAACTTTGTTTTATGAAGAATGGTGATGTTTCTGTTTTTCCATTTTTGTCCTGCATACAAAGTCTGACTTCTTGCAGTTTCCAGTTCATTTTAGATCTATAAATTCCATTTATACATTTTGGTCTCTTTATTCTGTATTTGGTGAGGGTCTATCCATGCTTTCTGTGTGTGACAAGGTGAGCTATGCTTACATGTAATTTTTGTGTAGGGATCTATATAAGCCTGGTTTATTCCATTTTCTTAATAGTAGGTGTTGGTCTTAAGTCTTGGCATAATATTTGCAGTGCTACCTTTTCCTGAATAAGATTCTTACTATTTGAGTCTGGCAGTTAGTGTGTTATAGTATGGCAGGGTTGCTTTAGTTTCTGAAAACATCTTTTTTCAGGATTTTTAATTGTTACACAATGCTCCTGGAATTTGTTGCCAGGGGATGTGGTTAGTGCAGTTAGTGTAGCTGTGTTTAAAAAAGGATTGGATAAGTTCTTGGAGGAGATGTCCATTACCTGCTATTAATTAAGTTGACTTAGAAAATAACCACTACTATTACTGTCAACAGTAACATGGGATAGACTTAGTTTTTGGGAACTTGTCAGATTCTTATGGCCTGGATTAGCCACTGTTGGAGACAGGATGCTGGGATTGATGGACCCTTGGTCTGACCCAGTATAGCATGTTCTTATGTTACTGAGGTGATACCAGAATATGAAAAATATGAATATACATTTAGTGGTAAGGGGAAATGAACTTGTTTCCCTATCACAGGTAATATAAGATGACTCCCTGATAGCAAGATGGGAATATAGTTCAATCACAGGAGAAGAGAGGGCTTATGGGCCCATGCCCCAGATCTTTTAGGTACCTAGCAATGCCTCTGAGTCTGAGATGGTAAAACTTTCTCTTTTGCAAGAATCTCACAGGAAGCACTACTGAGCATTCCCTCATTTTTAGTCTATGATTAGTTAAAATAAAGAATAGAGCCATTTCCAAGCTATGGAACAAACTCCCAAGTACTATTCATTGGAAGATAAACTACTTCAATTTCAGATACCTCTTAAAATATTTTTAAATAATCTAGCATTTAATTATGAATAAAAGCCACTGTTTAGAGTTCTTAGCCAGAATGGTCCCGCATTTTATATTCTTAAGACAGTCTTTCACCTAGAGATCACAGGTTTACATTTAATTAGATTTTTTTGGGTTGTAGGCTTAATTGATTAGAGTATTGTACCTAAAAATACCATGGCTCCCTATGGACTATGTAAATGAACTGTTCACATTTCCCTTTAAAGTTTCATTGTATTATATGTTTGATATTTTGATAATGCTTACATTGATGTGATTGTTTATGTTATGTTATATTGCATGTACTCACTATTTATTATAAGCCATTGTATTCAAATTTAATGTGAATGATATACAAATAAAGGTGAATTATGAAAGCCCAACACACACATTAATTAAGGGATGCGTGCCACATGGATTTTAAAAGCTGCCCGAGTACGCACGTATCTCCCTCTGTGTGCACAAATGAAAAATTTCAAAAAAAGGGTGGGGAATGGGCATGGTCTGGGCAGGACAGGGGCGTTCCTGGATTTTAATTTCAAATTAGCGCGTAAATATTTACATGCACAGGCACGCACTGAGGTCCCCTGCTGCGTAACTTTACTTCTGCTATGGATAACATGTAAATTATAAAATTAAGATGTACATGGTAGAAGGAGCATTTATGCGCACATGTGTGCACAGTCAGGCTATTTTATAAAATGTGTGCATATACGCATGTATCTTATAAAATGGCTGCGTCCCTGGGTGCAGGCCAACCAACATGTGTTTGTGTGTCCACGAGCTGCTCTGAAAGTTGCCGTCATAGTAATTCCACCAGTGTAAAACTATCAGTTTTGCTGCTATTACTCAGGAGTTGGAGATCGTATATAGTTGGTTGAGAGAAAATTAACTTTGCTTAAATGAAAGAATTAAGTTCTGTGGGTAGGACAAACACTGGTAGGAGCCTTTAAAATTTTACTCCTTCTGGGTAATGTTGTTTTGTCAATTAGTGAATCCATTTTTAGTTTAGGAATACTATTTCACTCACAACTGATGATTGAGTCACATGTAGTGAATATGTGTAGGATATTCTTTCATCTCTCTGCTATTCATGTGGCAGATTCACCCTCCCTTTTAGGCACGTGCATAAGTTTGAAATGAAAAGGGAAATTTTAAGAAAATTTCCCATTCCATTTCATTGTCACCGTTCCAAAAGGAAAGACAACGAAAAAGAAACACTTCAGGACTTTTTCACCCCAGATTTATCTGATGGTTGAACATTTCTTCATGGAGAAGGACCAATTTACGGTCACTTCTGCCACACTGCTGCTGCTGCTGCTGCTGCAAATGGACACCAGCACCATTGTTAATTCTTGCTTTACAAAATGGCACTGGCTTGATTCTGGCTGATGCCATTTTGTAAGACAAAAATTAACAATTGTGCTGGCATCTGTCTGCTTAACCTATTTGCTATAGCGGCAGTGGCATGGCAAGAATGAACTGTTCTGCTTCTGCCCCTTGAGCTAGAGGGTAAGATGTTCCAGAGAATGGAGGAAAACCTGGGAGTCATTTTTTAAAATTTTGTTTTGGTTTTCATTTTTTCATTTTGCTTGTTTTGTGTTTTAAAGAAATGAAAAAAAAAAAACCCCACATATTTAAAAAACAAAAGCAAAACAAAGTTAGGAATTATTAGGAAAAGAATGGCGGATAAAATGGTGGATGTCATAATGCCTCTGTATCGCTTCATGGTGAGACTGCATCTTGAGAACCGTGTGTAATTCTGGTTGCTGCATCTCAAAAAACATATAGTTGCACTGGAGGAAGTGCAGAGAAGGGTGACCAAAATAATAAAGGGGATGGAACAGCTCTCCTATGAAGAAAGGCTAAAGAGGTTAGGACTGTTCAGCCTGGAAAAGAGACGGCTGAGGGGGGATATGACTAGAGGTCTACAAAATCATCAAAGGGTTTGAACAGGTACATGTAAATTGGTTATTTACTCTCTCAGACAATAAAAGGACTGGGGACATGCCATGAAGTTAGCAAGTAGATAATTTAAAACAAATTGGAGAAAATTATTTTTCACTCAACGCTTAATTAAGCTTTGGAATTCATTACCAGAAAATGTGGTTATATCAGTTACTGTTTCTGGGTTAAAAAAGGTTTGGAAAAGTTCCTAGAGGAGAAGTCCATACACTACTATTAATCAATAAGGAATAGTAGCTTGGGATCTATTTAATGTTTGAGTTCTTGCCAGGTACCTGTGATTTGGATTGGCCACTTTTGGAAATAGGATGCTGGGCTTGAAGGACCCTTGATCTAACCCAGTATCACATGTCTTATATTCTTATGTAAAACAACAAAAGTCTGCATATATCCCTATTACCTATCCAAAACAGTAGTCCCGGCATCAGTTTTCTCTCACCTGTATTTCTACAATAGCTTAATTATCAGGAATCTCTGTCCAAATTAACTGAAGGATTCAGAAATCCAAAATCAGATGGCTAGGCTCATTTACTTAGATTTATCCCATGTCTTTGAACAAGGTGAGCTACATTCAGGTACAGTAGGTATTTTTTTATGTGTCCTCAAAGGGCTCACAATCTATTTGTACCAGAGGCAACGGAAGTTGAAGTGACTTGCCTGAGATCTCAACGAGCACCAGAAGGATTCGAATCCTGACTTCCCTGGTTCTCAACCTGCTGCTCTAACCACTAGACTCCTCCACTCCACATCTGTAGGATGTGTCAAGA
Source organism: Rhinatrema bivittatum (assembly GCF_901001135.1). NCBI lineage: Eukaryota > Metazoa > Chordata > Amphibia > Gymnophiona > Rhinatrematidae > Rhinatrema > Rhinatrema bivittatum. Next base: position 605,799,418 of record NC_042615.1, read on the forward strand.
GACCATATTCCCTTATTGTGTTTGGCTTACATAGTGCATTCCCCTTCTCCTTCCAGGTGAAACCTCTGGAACAGTGTCCATAAACCCCTCTACTTGGAGAGTCTGAAAGTTATCCTCTCCAGCTAGCATTGGCTAGTAGGGACCAGTTCTCAAATACCTTTTGCTATTTACACTTCCAAAAACAACTCTCTTCTGAAAAATTATCGAGAACAGGCAAATGTCCTCCCACGTCAACTGTCTGCGGCCAAACCCTCACTTAGATCCAGTACTGTCAGCAGGAGGGGATTCTGACCCTTCTTCTAGGTTATTGGTCCAAAATGATCTAAAAAATTGCTCTGTTGACTCCAAAAGCTCCTTGCCTCCGACTGTGAAGTACATAAGACTATAAGAACATAAGAAATTGCCATGCTGGGTCAGACCAAGGATCCATCAAGCCCTGCATCCTGTTTCCAACAGAGGCCACACCATGCCACAAGAACCTGGCAATTACCCAAACACTAAGAAGATCCCATGCTACTGATGCAATTAATAGTGGCTATTCCCTAATTAAGCTTGATTAATGGTAGGTAATGGACTTCTCCCCCAAGAACTTATCCAAACCTTTTTTGAACCCAGCTACACTAATTGAACTAACCACATCCTCTGGTAACAAATTCCAGAGCTTAATTGTGCATTCAGTGAAAAAGAATTTTCTATGATTAGTCTTAAATGTGCTACTTGCTAACTTCATGGAATGCCCCCTAGTCCTTCTATTATTTGAAAGTGTAAATAACGGATTCACATCTACTCGTTCAAGACCTCTCATGATCTTAAAGACCTCTATCATATCCCCCCCCCCCCCCCAGCCGTCTCTTCTCCAAGCTGAACAGCCCTAACCTCTTCAATCTTTCCTCATAGGGGAGCTGTTCCATCCCCTTTATCATTTTTATTGCCCTTCTCTGTACCTTCTTTATTGCAACTATATCTTTTTTGAGATGCGGCGATCAGAACTATACACAGTATTCAAGGTGCGGTCTCACCATGGAGCGATGTAGAGGCATTATGACATTTTCCATTTTATTAACCATTCCCTTCCTAATAATTCCTAACATGTTTGCTTTTTTGACTGCTGTAGCACACTGTGATGCCTAGATCTTTTTCCTGGTTGGTTTCTCCTAATATGGAACCTAATATCATATAACTACAGCAAGGGTTATCTTTCCCTATATGCAACACCTGTCCACATTAAATTTGGATGCCCAATCTTCCAGTCTTGCAAGGTCCTCCTATAATGTATCACAATACGCTTGTGATTTAACCACTCTGAATAATTTTGTATCATCCGCAAATTTGATAACCTTACTCATCGTATTCCTTTCCAGATCATTTATATATATATATATTGAGAAGCACCGGTCCAAGTACAGATCCCTGAGGCACTTCACTGTTTACCCTTTTCCACTGAGAAAATTGACTATTTAATCCTACTCTCTGTCTCCTGTCTTTTAACCAGTTTGTAATCCATGAAAGGACATCGCCTCCTATCCCATGACTTTTTAGTTTTCTTAGAAGCCTCTCATGAGGGACTTTATTTATTTTATTTATTTATTTAGTGATTCTTATATACCGCGGTACATAAAGATATATATCACCTCGGTTTACAGTAAACAATAAATTAGCAACAGGCTTTACATACAACAGGCTTTACAGGATGTAAACAAATGACAGCAAAAGGCTTTACATAAATAACGAATTTCAGGAGTACATAATATAACTCCTTTAACTATAAAGAACAAATGCATATTCTAATTCAATAACGAAGCAGGAGAGAAAATATGCAATTAACCTGTTAAAGGCCTATTCCATTAGTTAATGTCAAGTCACAAATATTGCACATAGGGAGAGAAGGCGTAAAGGGAGAACAGAGAAATTAGCAGATTGAAACAAACATAGGGGAGAGAAAAGGAACAGGGAGCTAGTGAAAAGTAAACAAGAAAACGGCATTTCAGATTAATCGATGATCATTGCGGGAAAGCTTGTTTGAACAACCAGGTTTTGAGGTTTTGTTTGAAAGTTTTATGGCAGGATTCATCTGACTTTGAAAGTTTTATGGCAGGATTCATCTAACTATGGCAAGAAAGTTTTATGGCAGAAGGCAACTGACTTTGTCAGATGCCTTCTGAAAATCCAAATACACTACATCTACCAGTTCACCTTTATCCACATGTTTATTAACTCCTTAAAAAAAAATGAAGCAGATTTGTTAGGCAAGACTTCCCTTGGGTAAATCCATGTTGACTGTGTTCCATTAAACCATGTCTTTCTATATGCCCTATGATTTTGATCTTGAGAATAGTTTCCACTATTTTTCCTGGCACTGAAGTCAGGCTCACTGGTCTATAGATCTCCGGATCACCCCGGAGCCCTTTTTAAATATTGGGGTTACATTGGCCACCCTCCAGTCTTCAGGTACAATGGATGATTTTAATGATAGGTTACAAATATTAACTAATAGATCAGAAATTTCATTTTTTAGTTCCTTCAGTACCCTTGGATGCATACCATCTGGTCCAGGTGATTTGCTACTCTTTAGTTTGTCAATCTGCCCTACTACATCTTCCACGTTCACAGTGATTTTGTTCAGTTTGTCTGACTCATCACCCCTGAAAACCATCTCAGAACTGGTATTTCCCCAAAATCTCATTAGTAAACATGGAAGCAAATAATTCATTTAGTCTTTCTGCAATGGCCTTATCTTCCCTAAGAGCCCCTTTAACCCATCAGTCATCTAATGGTCCAACCGACTCCCTCACAGGTTTCTTGCTTTGGGTATATTTAAAAAAAGTTTTTATTATGAGTTTTTGTCTCTATGGCCAACTTCATTTCAAATTCTTTCTTCACCTGTCTTATCAATATTTTACATTTAGCTTGACAATGCTTATGTTTTATCCTATTTTCTTCAGATGGATCCGTCTTCCAATTTTTGAAGGATGTTTTTTTTGGCTAAAATAGCCTCTCTTACCTCACCTTTTAGCCATGATGGTAATCATTTTGCCTTCCTTCCACCTTTCTTAATGCATGGACTGAGCCTCTAGGATTGTATTTTTAAACAATGTCCATGCCTGTTGAACACTTTTCAAATTTGCAGCTGCACCTTTCATTTTTTTCTAACTATTTTCCTCATTTTATCAAAGTTTCCCTTTTGAAAGTTTAGTGTTAGAGCTGTAGATTTACTTATTGTCCCCCTTCCAATTATTAGTTTAAATGTGATCATGTTATGATCACTATTGCCAAATGGCCCCACCACCGTTACCACTCTCACCAAATCCTGCATTCCACTAAGAATTAAATCTAAAATAGCTCCCTCTCTTGTTGGTTCCTGAACCAATTGCTCCATGAAGCAGTCATTTATTACATCCAGGAACTTTATGTCTCTAGCAAGTCCTGATGTTACATAGTGATCATAATATGATCAAATTTGATTTAATGATTTAATGACTGGAAAAGGAACAGTGTGCAAATCCAAGGCTCTCGTGCTAAACTTTCAAAAGGGAAACTTTGATAAAATGAGAAAAATTGTTAGAAAAAAACTGAAAGGAGCAGCTACAAAAGTAAAAAATGTCCAAGAGGCGTGGTCATTGTTAAAAAATACCATTCTAGAAGCACAGTCCAGATGTATTCCACACATTAAGAAAGGTGGAAAGAAGGCAAAACGATTACCGGCATGGTTAAAAGGGGAGGTGAAAGAAGCTATTTTAGCCAAAAGATCTTCATTCAAAAATTGGAAGAAGGATCCAACAGAAGAAAATAGGATAAAGCATAAACATTGGCAAGTTAAATGTAAGACATTGATAAGACAGGCTAAGAGAGAATTTGAAAAGAAGTTGGCTGTAGAGGCAAAAACTCACAGTAAAAACTTTTTTAAATATATCCGAAGCAGAAAGCCTGTGAGGGAGTCAGTTGGACCGTTAGATGATCGAGGGGTTAAAGGGGCACTTAGAGAAGATAAGGCCATCGCGGAAAGATTAAATGATTTCTTTGCTTCGGTGTTTACTGAAGAGGATGTTGGGGAGGTACCCGTAATGGAGAAGGTTTTCATGGGTAATGAATCGGATGGACTGAATCAAATCACGGTGAACCTAGAAGATGTGGTAGGCCTGATTGACAAACTGAAGAGTAGTAAATCACCTGGACCGGATGGTACACACCCCAGAGTTCTGAAGGAACTAAAAAATGAAATTTCAGACCTATTAGTAAAAATGTGTAACATATCATTAAAATCATCCATTGTACCTGAAGACTGGAGGATAGCAAATGTAACCCCAATATTTAAAAAGGGCTCCAGGGGCGATCCGGGAAACTACAGACTGGTTAGCCTGACTTCAGTGCCAGGAAAAATAGTGGAAAGTGTTCTAAACATCAAAATCACAGAACATATAGAAATACATGGTTTAATGGAACAAAGTCAGCATGGCTTTACCCAGGGCAAGTCTTGCCTCACAAATCTGCTTCACTTTTTTGAAGGAGTTAATAAACATGTGGATAAAGGTGAACCGGTAGATATAGTATACTTGGATTTTCAGAAGGCGTTTGACAAAGTTCCTCATGAGAGGCTTCTAGGAAAAGTAAAAAGTCATGGGATAGGTGGCGATGTCCTTTCATGGATTGCAAACTGGCTAAAAGACAGGAAACAGAGAGTAGGATTAAATGGGCAATTTTCTCAGTGGAAGGGAGTGGACAGTGGAGTGCCTCAGGGATCGGTATTGGGACCCTTACTGTTCAATATATTTATAAATGATCTGGAAAGAAATATGACGAGTGAGATAATCAAATTTGCAGATGACACAAAATTGTTCAGAGTAGTTAAATCACAAGCAGATTGTGATAAATTGCAGGAAGACCTTGTGAGACTGGAAAATTGGGCATCCAAATGGCAGATGAAATTTAATGTGGATAAGTGCAAGGTGATGCATATAGGGAAAAATAACCCATGCTATCATTACACGATGTTGGGTTCCATATTAGGTGCTACAACCCAAGAAAGAGATCTAGGTGTCATAGTGGATAACACATTGAAATCGTCGGTTCAGTGTGCTGCGGCAGTCAAAAAAGCAAACAGAATGTTGGGAATTATTAGAAAAGGAATGATGAATAAAACGGAAAATGTCATAATGCCTCTGTATCGCTCCATGGTGAGACCGCACCTTGAATACTGTGTACAATTCTGGTCGCCGCATCTCAAAAAAGATATAATTGCGATGGAGAAGGTACAGAGAAGGGCTACCAAAATGATAAGGGGAATGGAACAACTCCCCTATGAGGAAAGACTAAAGAGGTTAGGACTTTTCAACTTGGAGAAGAGACGACTGAGGGGGGATATGATAGAGGTGTTTAAAATCATGAGAGGTCTAGAACGGGTAGATGTGAATCGGTTATTTACTCTTTCGGATAGTAGAAAGACTAGGGGACACTCCATGAACTTAGCATGGGGCACATTTAAAACTAATCGGAGAAAGTTCTTTTTTACTCAACGCACAATTAAACTCTGGAATTTGTTGCCAGAGAATGTGGTTCGTGCAGTTAGTATAGCTGTGTTTAAAAAAGGATTGGATAAGTTCTTGGAGGAGAAGTCCATTACTAGGGATGTGAATCGTGTCCTCGATCGTCTTAACGATCAATTTCGGCTGGGAGGGGGAGGGAATCGTATTGTTGCCGTTTGGGGGGGTAAAATATCGTGAAAAATCGTGAAAAATCATGAAAAATCGAAAAATCGAAAAATCGCAAAACCGGCACATTAAACCCCCTAAACCCCCCCCCCCGACCCTTTAAATTAAATCCCCCACCCTCCCGAACCCCCCCCAAATGACTTAAATAACCTGCGGGTCCAGCGGCGGTCCGGAACGGCAGCGGTCCGGAACGGGCTCCTGCTCCTGAATCTTCTTGTCTTCAGCCGGCGCCATTTTCCAAAATGGCGCTGAAAAATGGCGGCGGCCATAGAAGAACACGATTGGACGGCAGGAGGTCCTTCCGGACCCCCGCTGGACTTTTGGCAAGTCTCGTGGGGGTCAGGAGGCCCCCCACAAGCTGGCCAAAAGTTCCTGGAGGTCCAGCGGGGGTCAGGGAGCGATTTCCCGCCGCGAATTGTTTTCGTACGGAAAATGGCGCCGGCAGGAGATGGACTGCAGGAGGTCGTTCAGCGAGGGTTCCGGCGCCTCGCTGAACAACCTCCTGCAGTCGATCTCCTGCCGGCGCCATTTTCCGTACGAAAACGATTCGCGGCGGGAAATCGCTCCCTGACCCCCGCTGGACCTCCAGGAACTTTTGGCCAGCTTGTGGGGGGCCTCCTGACCCCCTCGAGACTTGCCAAAAGTCCAGCGGGGGTCCGGAAGGACCTCCTGCCGTCCAATCGTGTTCGTCTATGGCCGCCGCCATTTTTCGGCGCCATTTTGGAAAATGGCGCCGGCTGAAGACAACAAGATTCAGGAGCAGGAGCCCGTTCCGGACCGCTGCCGTTCCGGACCGCCGCTGGACCCGCAAGTTATTTAAGTCATTTGGGGGGGGTTCGGGAGGGTGGGGGATTTAATTTAAAGGGTCGGGGGTGGGTTTTAGGGGGTTTTAGTGTGCCGGCTCACGATTCTAACGATTTATAACGATAAATCGTTAGAATCTCTATTGTATTGTGTTCCATAATGGTTTAAGACGATATTAAAATTATCGGACGATAATTTTAATCGTCCTAAAACGATTCACATCCCTATCCATTACCTGCTATTAAGTTCACTTAGAAAATAGCCACTGCCATTAGCAATGGTTAAATGGAATAGACTTAGTTTTTGGGTACTTGCCAGGTTCTTATGGCCTGGATTGGCCACTGTTGGAAACAGGATGCTGGGCTTGATGGACCCTTGGTCTGACCCAGTATGGCATTTTCTTATGTTCTTATGTTCTTACATTTACCCAGTCAATATTGAGGTAATTGAAATCACCCATTATCACTGCACTGCCAAATTGGTTATCTTCCCTGATTTCTCTTAGCATTTCATCATCTGTCTGACCATTTTGTCCAGGTGGACGATAGTATACTCCTATCACTATACTCTTACCCAACGCACATGGGATTTCTTCTACCCATATATATTTCACTGAGCATTTAGTCGCTTGCATGATCTTTGTCCTGTTGGACTCTATACCCTCCCGGACATAAAGTGCCACTCCCCACCCAAGTTGATCCTCCCTATCATTGTGATATAATTAGTACCCTGATATAGCACTGTCCCATTGGTTATCCTCCTTCCACCAAGTCTCTGTGATGCCAATTATGTCAATCTCATCATTTTCTGCTCTACACTCTAACTCTCCCATCTTACTTTTTAGACTTCTGGCATTGGCAAACAGACATTTCAAAGTGTGTTTTTGTTTGTATGAATAACCTGCTTTTCAGTTGTTAGGGATAATTTGGAAATCATTAGCTTCAGTGATTTTTTATATATAGGCACATGGAGTACGTTTGCTTTTATTGGAACTTCTCTGTTGGGATGCCCTAACTCTCCTGTTTCATTAATATCCTTCAAGGATACATTTCTCCGAACCATGCACTGCTGAGTGACTGTCGGCTTTCCCCCTTGTTCTAGTTCAAAAGCTGCTCTATCTCCTTTTTGAAAGTTAGTGCCAGCAGCTTGGTTCCACTCTGGTTAAGATGGAGCCCATCCTTTCAGAAAAGTCTCCCCCTTCCTCAAAAGTTTCCCCAGTAGGAAATACACCTACCTTTTGGTCTGTCTACTGTGAAGCAGCCAAGATCTCATGCTCATGTTCAGAGGGCAATATGTCCCCTGAACTGGCTCTTCCCCAAAGAGGGATAAGTTAAAGCCAGGAGGAGGAACCCAAACATGTAAATTTGCTGGAATAGGGAAAAAATTATAGCAGGTGCTACAAAGGCACTATGGCATTACTGTACATGCAAACATAGACCAAGCAGACCCATCAATATCACTTCCCAGAATGATTTTCAGCTTGAACCAATGGCAGGACAAACATGAGAAGAAATTAGAACTTGATTCGTGACAGCAGCAGCACAGGAGACACATGCTAATGAACCAGCTGATTCTTAACTGCTGACATCTTTTGTGTTTCTGATTCTCTGTCTGTTCAGTCTCTTTCTTCCACCTTTACTATATTATTTAATACATTTTACCTGCTATAAATCAAATCTGTTCTTATCTTCTCTGTATGTATTTACCTCAACCCCTATAGTCATATATAAATAAATAAATTAAAATAAAAATATAGTTTTATTACTGTGCTCAGTCAGCCTTGCTGTTTGCTTTACCACATTCTACATTCCAGGAAACACTTATGAAGGATACTGAATTGGCCAGATATTGTCTAGATTAACAATGCATAGCAACAATGAGGATGTAGTTGATAATTATGATTTTTATATATACAGGCATATCTTAGACAGCCATGCATATTTTATTTTATAAATGCATATTAAAAAAGATTAACTTCATTTACAGGAAAATAATGTGTGGGTGTGTATGAAATAGTTCTGAATTAATTGTGTATAAATATAATGTGTGATTGTATGGGGTAATTTATCAGATACAACACAAAAAAACTCCTGTGTACATTGTCACAGTAAGATTTAATTCAACCCTTCAACCTCACACAAGTATCAAAGGATGTATAATAATTGTGATGGGACTCTCATAAAACAGGATAGTAGGGATGTGAATCGTGTCCTCGATCGTCTTAACGATCGATTTCGGCTGGGAGGGGGAGGGAATCGTATTGTTGCCGTTTGGGGGGGTAAAATATCGTGAAAAATCGTGAAAAATCGTTAAAAAATCGAAAAATCGAAAAATCGAAAAACCGGCACATTAAAACCCCCTAAAACCCACCCCCAACCCTTTAAATTAAATCCCCCACCCCCAAATAACTTAAATAACCTGCGGGTCCAGCGGCGGTCCGGAACGGCAGCGGTCCGGAACGAGCTCCTGCTCCTGCATCTTGTCGTCTTCGGCCGGCGCCATTTTCCAAAATGGCGCCGAAAAATGGCGGCGGCCATAGACGAAAAAGATTGGACGGCAGGAGGTCCTTCCGGACCCCCGCTGGACTTTTGGCAAGTCTCGTGGGGGTCAGGAGGCCCCCCACAAGCTGGCCAAAAGTTCCTGGAGGTCCAGCGGGGGGCAGGGAGCGATTTCCCGCCGCGAATCGTTTTCGTACGGAAAATGGCGCCGGCAGGAGATGGACTGCAGGAGGTCGTTCAGCGAGGCGCCGGAACCCTCGCTGAACGACCTCCTGCAGTCGATCTCCTGCCGGCGCCATTTTCCGTACGGAAAATGGCGCCGGCCATACGCGTATGGCCGGCGCCATTTTCCGTACGAAAACGATTTGCGGCGGGAAATCGCTCCCTGACCCCCGCTGGACCTCCAGGAACTTTTGGCCAGCTTGTGGGGGGCCTCCTGACCCCCACGAGACTTGCCAAAAGTCCAGCGGGGGTCCGGAAGGACCTCCTGCCGTCCAATCTTTTTCGTCTATGGCCGCCGCCATTTTTCGGCGCCATTTTGGAAAATGGCGCCGGCCGAAGACGACAAGATGCAGGAGCAGGAGCCCGTTCCGGACCGCTGCCGTTCCGGACCGCCGCTGGACCCGCAGGTTATTTAAGTTATTTGGGGGGGGTTGGGGGGGGGGGGGGGATTTAATTTAAAGGGTCGGGGGTGGGTTTTAGGGGGTTTTAGTGTGCCGGCTCACGATTCTAACGATTTATAACGATAAATCGTTAGAATCTGTATTGTATTGTGTTCCATAACGGTTTAAGACGATATTAAAATTATCGGACGATAATTTTAATCGTCCTAAAACGATTCACATCCCTACTGAGGATAGTCACATTGCCATAGGCTCTTGATGTAACCAATAGTTACAAGCCTACTTATTTAATCAGTGGTCCCATTGCAGTAGACATTTTTTTAATGTCTCAATTTTTTTCTTGTTTTTTATGTACTGTGCAATTAAAAAATAAAGTTTCAATGTGATTTTAAAACTAAGACGCTCAGTCTGTGTATATACTCAGGAAATGTTGTAATCTAAGTACATGGCCTAAATCTACTGGCGCTGCTCATTCATAAAGAACCACGCCAGAAACATGAGTTAGTTAAGTCAGGATGAATCAAGAGTCACTTATTGTAAGCCTAATGAATTGCTCATTATAGAACTTCATCTCTAAACCCCCAATAGGAGTCATGTTTTGACAATTCTCATCCAAGCTGCTAGCATGAACAATGTCAGGGTTTCAAACAGCTGGTTAATAGTATGGGCATGGGGTAATTATAATTAATGCCTTTTGCAAGCATGCATCCATCAATTAATACTTATCTGAAAACTATCTATAAGGAAAGTAACTTAAAAAATTATATTAGGCCTATAGATAATTTAATTAGCATGACTTCCAAAAATTAATTTTTTATCTGAGGATGATTTCTATCCAGTGATATTCTATTGAAAATATTTAGCCATGCTGGGAATGGCAATACACTTCAAGTAAACAAGACAAGAAAAAGTTGAAAGCTTATGCTTTAGTTTCTCTCTCACTGTTCAGATCTACCTTCCACGCCAATCCTTACCTTCACATACACCATGACTAACCTTCTTGTTTGAATTTTATATTATTTTACACTATTGTTACATGTTTGAATTAATAACCTGTCCTTTCTCTTCTCTCTCTGCCAAGTTCTAATCTCCCTGTTATTTGTAACTGCCTTTTTCCGCACCATTGTTTTAGTTTTGTTTACGATGCACACTTGTTTTAATGTGAACCAGCATGATGGGACTGCGTTCTCGAATGCCGGTATATAAAAACCCTAAATAAATAAATAATTAAATAATTAAAGGTGTTAGTAGTTAATTTTGAGTGATATTATTCTACCTACAATTGATTTGCACTGTTTTGAAAGCATGGAAGAAGCTCATCCAGTTGTACAGTATTGTACATGTTCCCAGAACCTGTTTATTTTATTTTATTTAGAAACTTTTATATACCGGCATTAGTGGGTACATCATACCGGTTCACATAATAACTGAAAGTTTGGAAAATCTCTTCTCCCTAGTGTGATCATCTCTTCTCCCTAGTGTGATCATCATGTATTCATATTTAATGATGCATATTAATTTGTTAATATCAAATTGGGTGGTGGTGGTAGAACCTGCTCTTTTTTATACATCAGGAAAGAGGGGAAACAGGAGCATATTTACTTGAACCAGTCTGGAAAATATAGCAAACCTAAAGGGCCACATTGTGCACAGTCAAGGCAATAGAAATCTACAAAAATGAATAGTAAGGTATTTTATTTTCTAGCTAGAGTAATAAGAATTATAGAAACAAATCTATAGAGGTCATTATTCAGAAGGCTTGCTTGGCTATATTCGGGACTTACAAAAACCTTGAATTTTAAATATTGCTCCCCACTGAACAAAGTAGTTTTAGTCATAAGTCATTAAAACCTATCTAAAACGTCTGGATAAAATAGGCATAGCAGTGATGCAGAGGTGAGGTTTAAACATTGCCAGGTAGCGCTGGCAAGCATTGCTATCCAGATAAATTTAGCTGGGCAAATCTGGCTGTGGTGGAGAGCAAATTAACTGTATCTGTGTAAGTTTAAAGTTCACAGGCTGTGCATATAGTTGAGAAAATTAAAAAAAGAAAAACAAAATAATACAACTTCTTGAGCCAGCAGCAGCACGATGCCTCCATGAAGTTAGCCTCCATGAAGTTAGCAAGTAGCACATTTAAGACTAATTGGAGAAAATTCTTTTTCACTCAACGCACAATAAAGCTCTGGAATTTGTTGCCAGAGGATGTGGTTAGTGCAGTTAGTGTAGCTGGGTTCAAAAAAGGTTTGGATAAGTTCTTGGAGGAGAAGTTCATTAATGGCTATTAATCAATTTTACTTAGGGAATAGCCACTGCTATTAATTGCATCAGTAGCATGGGATCTTCTTAGTGTTTGGGTAATTGCCAGGTTCTTGTGGCCTGGTTTTGGCCTCTGTTAGAAACAGGATGCTGGGCTTGATGGACCCTTGGTCTGACCCAGCATGGCAATTTCTTATGTTCTTATGTTCTTATGTTCCTCCCATTTACCAAGGTAAGTGAAAAAATGTCAGGCCCTTATCAGTACTGTGAACCCTTGCCCTGCTTAAAATTGAAGGTCACCCACTCTGAAATTCCCAAAGCTTTGTTTAATCCCCTTTGGAGGAGGTGGAGTTGTTACCTCCTCCTACAATAAAACAACGTTATGATGGGTGGAGATGCCAACACCCCTGACATCATCCCTTGCACCCTGTGTCTGCAAACATGAAAAGCTCAACACCCTCTCTCTCCAGGCCGCCATCATGGGGCAGTGACATCCCCCTCCGACTTGCCCCAAAGTTAAAAAAAACTTTTGATCTCTCTCATGCTACCCCCTACCCCCTCTCCCAAGCTGTCTTATCTGAAAAATAGTGAAAACCTAGCTAGGGGAACACATGCTCCATCCTCCCAGCTAAGCATCTAGCATTGTTCTGACAGTGATACTGATGGTGTTTGCTAGCAGCATTAATGGGAGAAAAAAAAGTGATGTTTTGCCAAGAGGATAGAACTGCTAGGTGGACCTAGTTCAATAGAAAGAAGGCTCTGAACAAGGGACCAAGTGATGAGGGTGAAAAGAGGTAGGCTCAGGAGTATTCTAAGGAAATATTTCTTTAATGAAAGAGTGGTGGATGCATAGAGCAACCTGTCAGTGGAAGCAGTGCAGAGAAGGACACCAGTATCAGAAATCAAGACAGCAAGGGATAAAAACTCAGAAGATCTCCGAGGAAAAGGACAGGGCTATAAAGCTGAGCAGGAAATGTGGATGGATAGACTGGCTGGCCTTTGTCCACCATATTGCTCTATGTTTTTATGGGGGATGACAAGGGCTGGTGGCTCCTCTCACATAATCTTTGTAAATTATGGAAGGAGGTAACAGCTTCACCTCTTCCCATGGGGATAATCATACCTGGGAACATTTGAGTTGTGGTAACCCTGAGATTGCTGTTGATTAGCAGATGGAGAAAGGTGGGAAAGAATGGAATAACATGTATTAGTTCACTTCCCCCCCCCCCCCCCCCCACCACCACCACCGTTACAGCTTTCTCTCTTCCACCCACCAACTCCCACATTTTCTCTCTTTCTTTCACCCACCACCATCAGCTATCCCCCCCTCCAGAGATGATCCCGGCATAAATCCCCTTCCTCTCTCTCTGATCCAAGTACTCTCTTTGCTCCCTTCCCCTATAAGTCTCAGCTCCATGACTTATGCATCCTCACTTTACCTTTAGCTGAATGAATCACAAATTCTGGAATCACAGCTGCAGACTAGAGTTTGGTGTATATTGCATCCCTTCTCCAGTTTCTAGCCACATGCTGCTTTCAGTGTCTGCTCCAGACTCGCCCCACTTCTTCTGTTCTCTGCAAGCTTGCTAAAGAAGGGGAATGGCTGTGCTGTATATAGAGAGGCCCTGAGATTTCTAGTGTTTCCCCTGAGACCCTGCAAATTCTAGGGGTGTGCATTCGGTCCCTACGTATTGGCAATCCACAATGGATGTGGCCATATTCGTTGTATTCGTGGGGAAGCGAAACGTATCGCAATTCCCCACAAATACACGAGTCTTCGCCGAATTATTCGGCCGCCTAAGGAAACCAATTTAAACAAACCCCCCACCCTCCTGACCCCTCCCAAGACTTACCAAAACTCCATGGTGGTCCAGCGGGGGGTCTGGGAGCCATCCCCTGCATTCACACCCTCGGCTGCCGGTTTCAAAATGGCGCCTATAGCCTTTGACCTACTATGTCACAGGGGCTACCGGTGCCATTGGTCAGCCCCTGTCACATGGCCATCGGCACCATCTTGTGCTCCTACCATGTGACAGGGGCTGACCAATGGCACCGGTAGCCCCTGTGACATAGTATGGGCAAAGGCTATCGGTGCCATTTTGATTACTGGCAGCCGACGGTCCGAGTGCAGGAGGTCACTGCCGGACCCTCGCTGGACCACCAGGGACTTTTGGCAAGTCTTGGGGGACCCTCCTGAACCCCAGAAGACTTGCCAAAAGTCCAGTGGGGATCTGGGCGCGACCTCCTGCACTCTGGCCGTCGGATGCCAGTATTCAAAATGACGCCGATAGCCTTTGCCCTTACTATGTCACAGGGGCTACCGGTGCCATTGGTCAGCCCCTGTCACATAATAGGAGCACAAGATGGCGCTGATGGCCATTTGACAGGTGCTGACCAATGGCACCGGTAGCCCCTGTGACATAGTAGGTCAAAGGCTATCGCACCATTTTGAAATCGGCACCGAGGGTGTGAGTGCAGGGGATGGCTCCCGGACCCCCTGCTGGACCACCAGGGAGTTTTGGTAAGTCTTGGGGGGGGGGGGGGGTAAGGAGGGTGAGGGGTTGTAGTTAATTTAATTTTAGCGGGCGAATGAATAGAAATTGACGTATTAACGTATCGGGGCGCAATACGGCCGAATGCAACGTATCTGCCCCCTGATGAATCCGAATCCCGAATGCAACGTATGGCGTCCCTCTGCACATCCCTAGCAAATTCCCTGAGTCTCAGGGTGAAATCCTGAGAATTCTCCGGTATGGGATAATACAAAGATTTTATTTTTTTTTAAGGGGGGGAGGGGGATAAGGCTGATATGTCCCTGATGTTTTTTCCCCTTAACTTAGAGTGCAAGTATGTGTCTGTGTGTGTGGGGGGGGGGGGGGGGGGGTGAGCAGGCTGCTGCTGATCCCACAGGTTCTTTTTCTTTTTAAATCTATTCAGAATATATAGCTGGTTGGGTATAAGGTTATGTAAATAACTCTCAATCCCCACACCTCTTGATGTAAACAATTACCTGCGCATTCCTAATAGACCTTCATAATAGGCGTCATTGTGTGGCAATCCATGCCTGTCAATCACTCTGCCTTATATTTAATCATAGGTCAGTCCATAGTACATTTTTTTAAGGATTTTTATAGTGCTGTAGTGCTCCGTGTGTTTAAAATACTAAAATTATCCACTGTGCTGTTAACACCTCTAACCAAGCTTTATATCTTCTTAGTACTTAATACTCAGTTCTTTAGTACTTAGCTTTTAGTTGCGAAATCACAACTCCTGCCCAATTTTTCCAATCGGATAATCCAGCAATGCGACCGATACCACATTGCTAAGTCTGTGCCCAACGCTGTACAGGTTTCGGACGATGTCGTCCTTCCTCAAGGGCAAAAATCTGCGCCACAAACAGAATTTAAATCACTGCGGTTAATGGTATTATCACTCAAACACAACAATGTATCAGCTACTCACTCGTTACTGCATCATAATGGCTCTCGGCGTTTTTTTTGTGCTTCTCTTCCGGTTTGAATTTCCCTCCTCCATTTTAAAGCCCCTAATCGTTACGTACCATCTACGTCACTTCTGGTATCAGGATTCCCATTTACTGACAACTTACCCTCGCGTTCTCAAGGCCCCTTATCAATGCGTTACATCTCAACTGGAGTTACAAAGAATACCAATCAATGATGCCGTTAAGTCCTAAGGGCGTGACTGTGCTCATACGGAAAATCCATTGTTGTTCCCTTAAGTTTAATACAAAGTTAGGATCACCCCCTCGCATGTTATCTGCAATAACATCTAATACTCACCACTTAAGTTGTTGAAAAGTGTGATGTTGTTCTGAGCAATGAGCCACCATCGGAGCTAACATTTTACCCGTGTTAATGCAACTGCGGTGTTCTATTAATCTAACTCGTATTTGCCGCTTCGTGCGTCCAATGTAGTACAAGTTACAAGGGCACACTACAATATATATTACCCTTGAGGTGTCACATGATGAATGATGTCGTGCTTTGTGCACTAGTCCATTTTTGTCAACCCATTCATCACCTTCAATGGCCTGACTACACATGGAGCAATGATTACAAGCCCAGTGTCCTTTCAGTTGGGTGGTATTACTTAATGTAACAGGTGACATGAAAGAATGCATGACCAGATCTCCCACATTCTTGCCTCTACTGTATGTAATCAAGGGGGACGTTCTGAAAATGCTGTGTGTTTTTAACACCAACCAATGTTGATGTAATATTTTGGAAATTGCACTGCTCTGGTTCGAATATGGTAATGTGCACACTATACGATTATCCTCGCTATCCTTCTGGGTATCAAGTAAAAGCCACTGCCGTTCCGCATTGTATGCTCTCTTGTATGCTTTCTTGATGTATTTCACTGGATACCCCCGTTCCAACAATCGTAACTTAAGCAATGCAGCTTGTGATATATATTCAGTTTTAGAGCTGCAAATCCTACGAAGCCTCAAAAATTGGCCCATCGGTAAATTCTGTCGCAAATGATGCGGATGAAAGCTGGAATAATGAAGGAGAGTATTCCTCTCACATTCCTTGCGATATAGTGTGGTATTGAAACTGCCATTGTCATAATTGATAGCAATGTCCAAAAAGTTAATGTCAGCACGATCAAAAGTGATGGTGAACTGTAAGTGCTCATCCAATGTATTCAACCACCGGAAGAACTCCTGGAGACCCGTTTCATCTGCGTGCCAAATACAGAATACATCATAGATGTATCTTGTCCAATGAGATACTGGACTAAACTCTGACTGATGGCATAATTTATCTTCCTCAAATTGACGCACATAAAGATATAAGGTATAAGGTTATCCAGGTAAAGCTACTCAGATAACTTTAGCCAAAAACATTCAGTGGGAGACTCGTCCCACTGAATATTCAAATAAAGTTATGTGAGTAACTGTACCCAGATAACTTTGTCACTCACCAGCCTACTGAATATGGACCTCATAATTACTGCACTGTTATATTATAAAACTTTCTTAGATGCCTAGGTTCATGCAGTCCAAAACTTAACCAGCCAGGAAGAGAAGTGAAGAAGAACTGTAAGTACAATATAGAGGGCCTGTGAGTTGAGAAACCCTTGAATTAATGATCAGAAAAGGCCACAGTTAAAATTTTTCTTCCTGCTGTAATTATGTGGTATACTACTAATGGAAAAAGTAATTAAAGCACCCTAATGATGAATCCTGCTACTGTCAGGAGGTTGAATATTAAACTGTTTAGTCTGCTCATTCTGACAACAAGACAGGAGGAGATACAGAATTAAGATCTATTTTAAACCTAAACACACCCTGTAGTAAACATGGCAATTTCTCATTAAATGTGATGACGTGTGCGTCTTAAAGGTGAGAGAAATATCATGGGGCATAATATGAGATGCATCCAATGCAATGTTTTTCTCAATTAAAATGTCACTTACAATTGATGAGCCCATGCCTGCCTCCTGTAATCTGTGTGGGAAAGAAATTCCCAACTTTCTACTTGAGCTCTGAAACGATGATCTGTAGGCACGTGAAAAATTCCCTAGCGTTTGTTTAATGGGAAATGTATCTGATGACAATAACAAAGCCAAAAATGAAGACTAATGTGGATACATTGGATAGATCCCATGCACTCTAAACTGAAAGAACTACCGTAGCTTGTTTTTCCTAGCTCTGGATGATTTTATCTATGCACCATATTCTGTTGCTTGCAGAGCATTGCCAATTTTTTTTAAATGAAGATAAGTTTGACTAGTGAAGCAGTAGCTCAGAAAAAAGAAAGGTGGCACACAGGTTTTGCAATAAAAATTGCTTCTCATGGTGATCTCTTCATGCATACCATATTCCAAGTCCTCTATATTAAATCAAATCTGCTGGTGAAAGTTTATTTCAAAGAGATGTAGGAGCTCTCCTGCAATTTAAATTGATTGATGAGAAGAAATAGTTTTTATATACCATAAAGAAAGTGCACTAACTTGTTTATACTTCAGTCCTGTTCATTTTCATCCCTGTTTAAGCTCCAACATGTTGAATTTCTCTTGTGTAAATACTTTGTGGAGTATTGATTTTTTGAATTCAAAGTTTATCCAAGTCACACAAACCAGGAAAATCTCTGAAGTGTCTTCTGTGTGATTAGCTGTGTGCACAGCCCCATGGACCTATTGAAAATGGCAACCTTTAGAGTTTTCTAGTTTGCTTTACTACAAGCTTTGTATTTTTAATGAACATGGTCCAAAGAAACAGAACAATCCAAATGAGCAGTTCATTATTTTATTTAACCAGAAAATATTTAATAACAAAATCAAATTTTGTCCCAGCATGAAAAAGAAAAGAGAGCATAAAAAGAAAATCATACTGTTCAGTATCATTTATGAGAGACAGTCCTTGCTGGGGATTATGAAGTTTGGTTTATGCTTGTACAGAGTAGGAAAATCCTGCTGGACCACCAGGGGCTTTTGGCAAGCCTTGGGGGACCCCACAAGACCCCCACAAGACTTGCCAAAAGTCCAACGGGGGTCCGGGAGCGACCTCCTGCACTCAGACTGTCGGCTGCCAGTATTCAAAATGGCGCCAATAGCCTTTGCCCTTACTATGTCACAGGGGCTACCGGTGCCATTGGTCAGCCCCTGTCACATGGTAGGAGCACAAGATGGCGCCGGCCATCTAGTGCTCCTACCATGTGACAGGGTCCGGCCAATGGCACGGATACCCTGTCACATGGTAAGGGCAAAGGGCCATCGGCGCCATTTTGATTAGTGGCACCCAAAGGCCTGGGAGCAGGAGGATGGTCCTGAGCGGGAGATCGCTCCCGGGACCCCCACTGGACCACCAGGTACCTGTAAAAAAATTTTGGGGGGGTCGGGAGGGTGGGGGAAGCTAAGGGGTTCGTTTTAAAGGGTCGGGGGTTGGTTTTTTTGTTTATCGGCTCGGGCGCAGCCAATAAACAAAACCGCGATCGGACCCAATGCAAAAAAACCCACATGTGAATCGGAACCGGAATCCGAACCGATTCCGGTTCCGATTCACATCTCTAATCTCTATACTAAATTCAGAATGACTTTCACACTAGACTATATTCAGCCTTCCAGATTATTCCACAAAATCTTTTAATTAAACTGTTACTACAGACTCTATTAGCTTTGCATATATTGAAAGATTTCAAATAGGACAATAATTAGAAAGAATTACCTGATCCAAAGTTGTTTTTTAATAGTAAATATTAATGAGGCCTGATTTAAAGGAGGTTGGAAAAAGAAACCCTGCTGCAAAGCCAGATTCACTAGCATAAATAAGTGACTCAATACTAATTTTGGTAAATCCTTAAAGAGCCAACCTGGGCCAGGGTTCAAGGCAATTGCCTATAGCAAATCGAATCAAACAACTTTGAATTTTTGTATTGTCTGCTTTATTGAATACTTCCAAACTGTAAGATTGTAAACAGCCTGAGACTCTAGATCAAGAACTGAAGGACTCAAACTGCATAGCCACTCACTGAAGAATAACTTCTTTGTCTATTTTTTGATCAATCAGACATACAAGAGAAACATAATCCCCCTTAGGTCACTATTTCTGTCCCATGAAGAGAAGAATATAAATCTGCATTCTTTTTACTGGAAAAAATAGCCATTTCTTCCACACCTGGGGTGAAATCACCACCAGTCAAGGGACCAGAAGAGCACACCAAAGAACCATAGATAATTTGAAATAATTCCCTTGAGGAATTTTTTGCCTTCAAAATTCAATCTTGTTTTGTGCACATCCCTGTTTATTTATTTCCAAACTTTTGATATTCTGCCTGTTTCCAAAATGGTCTCAAAGTGGAATACAATCAAGTAAGGATAAATTAATAGGCATACAAGTAACACATATGTTCAAGGGACATGTTGGTTGTCATTTAATTAGTCTCAGTACAGAGAATATTACTACTGCATTAGCAGTCAGTTTGAACAGCTATGCCTTTGCTTTCTTTTGAAAAGTGAGGTAGGACAGTTGAAGGCGAAGAATAGTGGAAGCTTGTTCCAGATTTTGGGAGCAAAACAGCTAAAAGCCTGAAGTCTTGTACAGGCCAGTTTTGCAGAAGCTGGGTGTGGGAGGGAAATGAGAAGTGGAGGAACGGAATTCTCTTGTGGGAGTGTAGGAGGTGATAACATGGAAGAGGTATTCAGGAGCCTGCTTATTTTACACATTTGAAAACAAAGCAAAGGGTTTTAAATTTATTCCTGGATTGAACTGGGTGCCAGTTGCAATCTATGTAATATTGGCATTATGTTGTTCATCACTTTAGCCCTTACCAAGATTCTGCTGCAGTAATTTGCAAAAGTTGTAGGCGTTTCGTACTGTATTAGGAGATATCATTTAGTAGAGAGTTACAATAGTCATCAATCCGGCTAATGATTAATCCATGAATTGTGGTAGTTAGATTGCATTGATCAAGGTATTACTGTCATTGGTGGATTCAGTACAGATACATGAAGGAAGCTCTTACTACTGTTATGCCTGTTGGTTGCAGACGGCTGCAACCGCGAGTACTCACAGCTTATTCTGCTTTCCTACCCTCCCCGGGTCTTTTCACTGCATGGGCCTCTCTGCATCACCGCATTCCGCGGGCCTCCTCGCGGAGGCATGGATGCCATTACTTCCGGCTCCGATGTCAGGTACTCCTAAGCACGCGTCACAAGTCCAGCCTTTGAAGCCACTTTGGCAGGAACCTCGGGAGCGTCCCCTGTTGATGATGTCATTGGACTCTGGTATTTAAGCTCCTGTTTTTCCCCCAGCAAGCCAACTTGGCAACAAGTTCTTTACGAGTCCTAGGCCTGCCTTGTTCCTGAGACGCCGCTCCTGCTTGTATCGTGGACCCTGTCTGGCTCCTGCTCCTCGGGGGTCAGTGTACACTCTATAGGGACCTGTTCCCTGGCCTACTATGCTCCTCAGGCTAGCCCTGCACCTCTTGGGTTCCATCTGGCTTCCTGCTCTACCTTGGCTCTTCTTGAGAACTACTGCAGAGACTTGTGAGTTCTCAGCTGGCCTTCCCCGCTCCTCGGGGTTTTGCCATATCCTTCAAAGACTGTTCGCACCTTCCCGCTCCTCGGGCCGCGCTCACCTACCCCAAGACCATCCTGAGCTTCCCCGCTCCTCTGGGCTTGCTCCTTCTGATTCTACAATTGACAGCTGTCCCACTCCACGGGCCTGTTTCTCCATTACTCAGTCATCTACCCTCCGATCTCCAGGTACCTGCCTACATGAGCTACTGGACTTGGGCTCAGGCTCTCCGCCCCAGAGGGTTCGCCTACACTCTCCCTCTATGCCCACTGAGCTGTGGCTCCGCCCTTCGGGCTGCACCAAAACTATCCTGCTTGGCTGTTCGGGCACCCATCATCCCATAAACTGCCTAGTGTCCTCTCTCTTCAGTCTCTCCAAGTGCCATCTACAGACTGCTACCCTATGGGGGGAGAGCCCCAGAGACCTCCTGGTCTCTGGGGCTCTCCCCTCAACTGTGCACAGAGCTTCCCTACTCTCCAACACCTCGCCTCTTGAAGGTGCAGACCTGTGGGGCTCCTCCCCATAGGCTATATTAACTCGCACCTCGGGCCAAGGGTTCACATACACACTAATCATAACAACTACCTTTGAGAATTGGGATTTCATTGTGAGATTTATGTTGATTTGAACTCTCAGGCTTCTTACTGCATTCTTGGGATGGAGGGGGGGTCAATGATATTGAAGGTAGATAAATCAAAGGATGACCTTGGAGGCTTAGCCAGAAGAGTTTGGACCTAGAGGGGTTTAGTTTGAGTTTGTTGTCACTGAACCAATGGGCTACTCAGTTATACAATTAAGATTAGCAATGGAAGAAGTTTGATCATGTATTATTTTGATATAAAGTTGAATGTCATCTGCAAATAGGTGACTTTCAATGTCAAAAAACTAGTGAATGTAGCAGATTGGTTAATAAATACTGAAGAGAAAGAGCCTTATTTATTTATTTATTTATTTATTTATTTATTTAAAGAATCTTCTATAGCAATATTAGTAAAAAAACATCATATCGGTTTACATTGAACTAAAAGAGCATAAAATTACAAAAATAGGGGAAAGGGGAGGGGATACAAATTAAACCAATAGGAAAGAATGGAAGGTGGTGGAGCAAAACAACAGGCAAATTTGAAACCTTAAAAACAGGTGCAATGGCAATTCAATAAACGTTATTACATTGTGCAGCACAGGGGAAATTGCTAAGGGGGGCTGTTATGGGTTTGGGGGAAGGCTTGTTTGAAAAGCCAGGTCTTTAGTTGGGATCTGAATTTTATGATGCATGGTTCTAGCCTGAGGTAGGTCGGGAGTGAATTCCAATGCGTGAGGCCAGCAATGGAGAGTGCCCGATCCCTTGTGGATGTGAGGTGAGCTTTCTTTAATGAAGGGACAAGGAGGGTCCCTTTGTTAGAGGTCCTGGTAGGTCGATTAGGGCATGTGAGGTGGAGGGGCTCGCCAAGCCAATTGGAATTGTGTGCATATATGGCTTTGTGAATAGTGGTGAGGGTTTTATAGAGGATACGAGATGGGATGGGAAGCCAGTGCAGGTCCTTGAGGATAGGGGAGATGTGATCATATTTATGTGCATTGGAGATAGTTCTGGCTACTGCATTCTGCAGCATTTGGAGGGGTACTCCACAACTGAGGCCTTTAGGGGAAGATGGTTGTTGGCCCATGAGAAAGTTTGAATAATGTGGGCAAGAGAGCAATTCCCAGAAGCAATTTAAATGTAATACTTTGAAGATGAAGAACTGCCATTGTCAACCCTAACTTGTTATATCTGATTAAATAAAAATGATTAAAACCAGGATAGAACTCCTTCTTCCACTCCAAGGAAGAAAAGTCTACTTTTTAGCGGGCTATGGCTCAATATATTGTAGGCAGCTGATGTGTCTAAAAAAATTAAAATAGAAGTGTTCCTTTTATCAAACTCAAGCAGTAGAGAGTCTAGCAAAGAAATCAAGAATGTTGCAATGCTCTGCCACTGATAGAAACCACAATGAAAAGGATCAATAATTGTGTTGTCATTCAAGAAATCATTCAAATGCAGTAGAACACATTTCTATCAGTTTACCTATTTATTTGATATATTTTAAGCCTATACAATCCAACATAACTTGTTTTATGTGTTATTTCCAATCTCTCTACCTAGAGTAGGGAGTTTGGAAATAGATCATTAGCAAGCTGGTTCAGATATTTGTAAGATAAGATATTTTTATGGACAGGTCAAATTATTGTTCTTTTTAAGAGATCAGAAAACATGTCTTTGGATAAAGAAAGGTTAACCAGATTTGTCAAGGTCTCTGCAAAGACATATTTTAGTCTATAAAGGATTCATTAAGGAGAAGGATCCAAAGGGCAGGAAATAGGTCTTAGATGGGCTAACATCTGATTTATTTCAGTAACCAAAATGAATGCCACAATATAGAAGTAGAGGAATGTGAGAGCAGTGGGCTCTTGGTGGTCATAGGGATAAAAGTACAATGAAGTGTAGTGTCCTTTGCAATACAATAGTTTGCAAAATCCTTAATATCTATCTTACAGGATTATTTGTTTGATCTAAGTTTCTCTAACAAATTCTTAATAAACCTGGTCAATTCACATGGATGATTTAAGGAATTCTGAAGCTATAAGGTACTAAAGAATACCTTTCTGGAGACTACAAATGCAGTTTTATAAGACATACAGTAACTACTTCCATATAAGCTACTTTTGATTGAACATCTCGGTGCTTATACCATTGATGCTCAGCGCAACACATTTTGTTCTTTATAATAAAGCAATGTCTTGTGAGAATCAAAGGACATGTGGCAATACTCCATGATATTTTATTTAAGTGGAGCAATCAGTTCAAGATTGTGAAACATATTTTGATGAGAATTCACTAATGTAATGCTGGATGAATTCAGAGTATTTGCAACTGTATCTATTGTGATTCAAATTTATACAGATCAATTTCACCTCTAAAGGGTTTTAAAAAACTCACAGAACAAAAAAACAGTGTAGGAGTAAATATTATTTGAAATTCAGTGAGACAGGGGACAGATTTAATGGATAGCATTTGAATGTTATCATTAAGCTAGTTAATGGCTCTGGAACAAATAGCAAGTCAAGTGTATGACCAGCCTCATGGGTGGAAGTGTCAATGAGCTGAGACAAACTGAGAACTGACAAAGCAGTAAAAAAATTGTCCTCTGGCACAGTGCAAACTTCATCAACATGAATGTTAAAATCTCCAAAAATAATACATTTTGCAGCATTAAACTGTAGAGATGCAAAAGTTTCAGTTAGATCAATCAAACTTGTGGCATTTTGTCAGTGAGAGTGATAAATCAAACACAGAGCCAGGACTGTGCTTTTAAGATAAGACCCAACAATCTAGAGTGATATTACATAAGATACATGTAAACAGGGGTTCTCAACTCTTTCCTTGGGGACACACAAGGCCAGTCAGGTTTTCAGAATATTCACAATGAATATGCATGAGATAGATCTGCATGCATTGCATCCATTGTATGCAAATCTATCTCATGCATATTCTTATGGATATCCTGACAATCTGAGTTGCTAGGTGTATCCCTAGGACTGGGTTGAAAACCATTGTATTAAAAGAACTCTTCCTCCCTGCTTCCCAATTTTTGGATGGTGCTCAAAAGTAAATTTGGGAAGGGAAAGCTGATTTAGTATATCAATATTAGTATCTGAATGCCAAGATATTGTGATACATAGAGAGGTCTATATTCACTCGCTATAAGGCTAAGCAAGTTAGATGCATAAACTTATCTGGCTAACTTGACTGGGGTATTCAGCAGCCCAGCTATGCCACTGAATATACACAAATAACTAATATTTAGCCAGATAAGTTTATCTGGCTAACTTTAGTTTTTCTCAGTAGCGGGTTTAACTTATCTGATTATCATATCCAGCTAACTTGACCGGATAAGGCTGAATATCAGGACTTATCTAGCTAAGGCCTAGATGTACTAAGCTGTGATAAGGTGATATCAAGCAGTAGCTTGATATCGCCATATCATGGCTATATCGCATACATTTGCATGCATAAAATTGGCTAATGCATGTAAAGCAGCGTATGCATAATCAATTCAATGTAAATAAAATAACGTATTATTTTATTGCATTTCAAGGAGTTATAGGTAAACCATCGCAGGGATGTAAGGATGCAAAAATACTTCTCAATGCTCCTATGATGCAAGTTAAAGGGCCAAATGGCATAAACCTACTAGGGATGTGCAGCAGGGACGGATTTGTCCCATTCGGTATTCGTAGGGTCCCAAGTCTGTTGCATCCGTTCTCTGGGGACCCCAATCTGTTCATTAGTTATATATGTATTCGTTTCCCCCAAAAAAACCCATCCCAACCCTTTAAATTTAATTAACTACAACCCCCCACCCTCCTGACCCCCCAAGACTTGCCAAAAGTCCCTGGCAGTCCAGCGGGGGTCCTGGAGCGATCTCCTGCACTCGGGCCGTCGGCTGCCGGTATTCAAAATGGTGCCGATAGCCTTTGCCCTCACTATGTCACAGGGGCTCCTGGTGCCATTGGTCGGCCCCTGTCACATGGTAGGAGCAATGGATGGCCGGTGCCATCTTGTGCTCCTACCATGTGACAGGCTCCTACCCCACAAATACAACGAATATGGAATATACGTTGCGGATTGCCAATACATTGCAAACGAATGCACACCCCTAAAACCTATATCCATCTGAAAAGCTAGAAAATGACCCCAGGAGTCAGTTATGACCCACACCACCTGAAGAGGCTGTGGTGATCTCCACAAGAAAAAAAAATACAATTTTAAAATGTGTGATGACGCTCCACCCCCTTCCCCAACCCCTCCCCTAAGTATCTCAAACAAGCCCTCGCTTGAGACAAAAGGGCAACTTCTAACTCCCTCCTGAACCTAGTCTACTCCTCCCTTCCCCCCAATCCAAATATAAACATATCCCTGGGATCTAGTGTTCCCCCAACCCCTCCAATTCAAAAGGTCATGGGCAGCCATGTAGTCTAGGTTTGGTTCCCAGACTTTGCCCCATAACTTGATAGAGGTAAGGTCAGGTCTGCGCCATGATACTGCCACAGTAGTTTGTCAGGGAGAGGCTCAATATCACTGGGATGCCATCCACAATATTTGTACCCTCCTACAATAAGCTATCATGGCTTGGTAAATGTCCCTATAAATTAGCTGGATAATAGTTCCACCCCAGAATAAAACTCATATAGCTGGCTAACATAGAGGTCCATAGTCAGTCACTGTTTAAATAGCAAAGTTAGGAGGTCATTTATCAAAGTGCTATATGGGGTTTTGCATGCAAAAAATGCCTTTAACGCATGTGAAAGCACCATAATGTTTGGTGCGATGCAAATGAGAGGATATTGGGCCGGGAATTTTGACCACGTGGTCTGAGGGGGGGGGGAGGGGGAAGGGGGGAGGAAGAGAGAGAGAGAGAGAGAGAGAGAGAGAGAGAGAGAGAGAGAGAGAGCGCCTATCCATAATGCCCTCACACTGGATAGTTTTATATCTATATGGGAGGCCCACCTAGTAACTCGAGGTGAGGTTTCGGTATTAGCGTGGGGGTTAGGGGTGACTTTGACATTCAAAGTGAGCCGTACGAACAGAACAGTGCTCTCTTGTGAAGATTTGATGACCTTCGGAGTGAGGAAAGATGAGATTTGTGCAATGTTCTCTCAACCTAGCTTGATGTTACCCAGGTAGACAGTCCATTCCTTATAAAACATGAAACAATAAAAATACAAAATATAAATTATACTAATAAAAAGAATATTTCAAAACAACTGATGAATATTTGATTAGAGCATCCAATAATCAAAAACTCATAAAATTTAAACAATTTCCCTAATACCTATAAAAGATTTTAAAATAGCAGACACATGAAATACCATCCAATAATTAAAAACAATAAAAGATTTTAAAAACTTCTCCTACTCTCCATACCTAGGAGCTTTTGATTCCAGGCACGCTGAGATTGTTGTGGATTATTCAGAGGTGGTGATGTGCACAAACTTTCTCCTCCATATATAGATACTCTTTAACATACATGTTCATTCTTTATACACTCTCTGATATGCTCACTCACAAACGGTCCCTGACAATCACACATGCTGACTCACTGACTTGCTCATACATGCACACTCACTGACTAACACACATGTTCTCATGCTCATACAAACCATAACATTGGAGGCTAAAGAACCAAAATGTTATAACCCAAATAAACACACCATGAATGAATTTCTTTTTTCTCATTTGATGGACCTCATACATGGGCATAGATTAAAATGCTAGATAGCATGAGCTTATAAGCACCAATAAATATAATCATAGGTCTCAAAATGAAATTTTTTTGCTTTGTGAAATCAAAGTCCAGTTATGGAGATAGAGTCATAACGATAGTGAAGATCATATTCATAACATGTCATTGCATTCTATTGCATTCTATTGACTTCTTAAGATGCAATTTTTTACTTAGCTTAAAGTTTACGAAGAAGCGCCCGTATATCCACTATAAGAGAGGCTCAGTATGTAGAAGCCCGACACGGACCGTGTTTCGGCATCTGCCTTCAACAAGGGGCCGAATATATGTGAGATATTGTGAGCAGGAAACACGGTCCGAGTCAGGCTTCTACATACTGAGCCTCTCTTCCAGTGGATATACGGACGTTTCTTCATAAACTTTAACTGAGTCTCCCTGCTCTAAGGGATCAGGTACTCGCTCCTCGAAGGCCTGCTCTCCCTGTCTTGGAGTTTCACCTAATTCTACCTGGGACTCTGTATGCTTCTTATTGTGTATTCATAACTCTCAGTCTCTTTCCACTACAGCACTGCCTAGCAGAGGACTCGCTGTTCCAGTGTTCTGTGGGAGACCTGCCCAGCCAGGCTCAACATCCACTACTCACTACTGCCACCTCTGGTGGTTTCCAAAACTGTTTAATAAAATATTCAAATCTGTGTTTGTGTGTTCAGAGTCTAACCTGACACTGTGGTCCCTCACAGGACTGCCCCCCGTGGGTGTGGTCAGCTGCCACAGTGTCCAAGGATCCACCCAAACTTCAAAAACCATAACAGGACTTCCTGAACATGAGTAAGATTTTTTTTCTTTCTCTATGTAGTTGAGATACTTCATAATAATCTGTCTAGGCTTGTCAGTTGGCTGATCCTTGGGACCCACTCTATGTGCATGATCTCTTAATATCTTTCAGTCCTGCACATTAACTCCCAGGGCACACAGTAGCCACACTTCACAGAAATTATGTAACCCACCATTCTGGATTTGTTCATAAATTCCGACTACCCAAAGATTACTCCTTCTGCTTCTGTTTTCAAGGTCATCAACCTTTTCTATCAAGCTTTTATTTTGTGCTTTTAATGACACCATGGCAGTATCTATATCTTCAATACATATCTCATGCACAGTTATCTTTCCATTAACATCTGAGATAGTGAAGCCATAAGCTTCAAATTTTTCCTTCAACTCATCCAATGAAGATTGAAGCTTTTTCAACTGCTCGGTTACTGTGGATGTCACTGTTTAAGTGAGATCTCTAATTAACGCTCATTAGACCTTCTGCATTGGAACTCGCCTCTGGCACCATTTTGTCTTCACTCAAGGGACCCACTTTTTCCATTCCAGTTCTCTTTGACCTAGTAGACATATCTTCCGATAATCAAAAAATAAAATTGGCCATGCTTTCTACTCCTCCTCATTCGAAAATACACTGCCCAGAGCAAAGTTCCAATCAAAAAATCAAAGAATCTTTGCCAGATTCTAGGCAGCACATGGTGAATGCTTCCTATCAAGGTGATGTCATCACTGGTAGTCGCAACAGCTGCTTTCTGAAAACCTGTTTTACCAGATTGTGATTACTTCCTCCCAGCTGATTTTTTGTAATGTTTAAATGCCCTAAATATCAGTCAACATTTATCCTCATTTTGGTTCCTTGACACTGATGGTTGGAGAAGGAAGGCTGAGGTAATTTCTGTGCAGATAGAGTTATTGTCTATGACTGCTTTTTTTTTTTATTTTGTTTTGAGAATCCCCATTAGTATTCTTTTAAAATATTCAATTTTTTTAATGGAAATTTGCTTTTAGAAATGTGCATCTTCAAATAATATGATAATGTTAATATGATAATTTTCCCTTCATGGTCACTCTATTTTTCCCCTTCTCCCTCCCTCTTCTCTTCCTTTCTCATGTTCCCTGTAGAATGTCTGCAAAAAGCTTGTCTTTATTCATGTCCTTTATAGCTCTTTTTCTCTTCAACTCCTTGCCTTAACAGAGACTTGGCTTTCCCCTGAGGACATCGCATCAGTTGCTGCTTTCTGTCATGGAGGTTATCTTTTCCCCCACATCCCTTGCCCAGTAGGCCATGATGGTGGTGTTGAACTGCTGCTCTCTCTCGCCTGAAGATTTCAACTCCTTCTCCCATCTCAATCCCACTTTTTCTTCTTTTTAAGACCATTCCATCTACCTATTCACTCCACTACTCCACTACTCCACTACTTCTCTGGGTATCTGTCGTTTATTTACCCCCCTAATAAATCTCCCTCCTCCTTTCACACTAACTTTGATTCCTGGCTTTCTTTCTTCATTGACCCATATTTCACTCCCTTATTTTTAGTGACTTAACCTCCTTGTTGATGACCCCTGTGTCTCTTATTCCTCAAAAATCCTTTCTATAATTTCTTCATTTGATCTCTGATTCTGCTCTACCATGTTTACTCACTAACATGGCCACTGCCTTGACCTAGTCTTTGAGTCCAAATGCTGTGTCTCACACTTCTCCACCTCATTTCTTCTGACCATAGACCATCACCTGATAACTTTTCTATTAAACAACCCTCCTCCACAGATTCATCCAGTTACCCCTTACACCTTTAGGAACCTCCAAGCTGTTGACCCTTGTATCTTTTCCACTGCTGTTTCATCTATCCTTTCCTCCACAACTTTATCTGAATCTGTTGATGAAACAATGTATTCTTACAATACTATACTATCCTCAGCCTTTGACACTCTTTCCCCTCCTCTTTCATGTCCTTTAAAGCAAACTAAACCCTAGCCTTGACTCACCCCTAGAATTCACTACCTACATTCCTGCACCCATTCTGCAGAATGTCTCTGGCTATATTCCTGTGACCATGCAGACGTCATACACTTCATATTCATACTGATCACTTTCCAATATGTTATTGTACTTGTTAAACAAGACAACTATGTCATTCTGATAAACGTCCTTGCATCCAAACTTTGCCACACTCAATTTTCTCTTCAAACTTCCCTTGCCTCCCTCCTCCCCTTCACTCGCTGCCCAGACTATGGCTGACTACTTCCAATGACAAGATTCACAAAATTAGTCTAGAGTTATCAACTAAGTGACCTTTACCTGCCTCTCCCCCTCTTCTTTCCTCTACCCTTCCCCTAGTCTCATCATTCTCTCCTCCTTTTCTGAAGTCACAGTGGAGGAAACTGCTCATCTTCTCTTCCTCCAAACTCATACTTGCTCCTCTAACCCTTTCCCCACCGAAATACTCAGCTCCATCTCTACTGCAGTCATCCCTTCCATCTGTAACATCCTCAATCTATCACTCTCCACTGCTACTGTTCCTGCTGCCTTCAAATGTGCTATAATCATACCATTCCTAAAAAAACCCTCACTGGATCTTACCTGGCTTGACAACTATTGTGCCATCTCCCTTCACCATTTTGCCTCCAAACTATTTGAATGTGCTGTTCACCACTACTGCCTTGACTTTTTTGCATCTCAAGCCATTATTGATCCACTCTAATTTGGTTTTCACTCTCTACAGTCAACTGAAACAGCCCTTGCCAAAGTGTCCAATGGCATTTTGGCTAAAACCAAAGGTCTTTAATCTGTCCTTATCCTCCTTGACCTGTCTGCAGCTTTTGACATAGTTGATCACCACCAATACCTTGATACTCTGTCCTAGCTTGGACTTTGGGACTCTGTCCTTTCTTGCTTCTCTTCTTACCTCTCCCATGGCACTTTTAGTGTTTCCTCTGTTGCTTTCTCCTCTACATTACACTATCACTTGGTGTGCCTCAGAGTTCTGTCCTGGGCAAGACTGGTACATCTATTACCATTATGCGAACTTAAGCAGTCACCTATGTCGCCGAACCTTGGGGGGCACCAAAGAGCAGCCAGGTGATGCCTTGAGTGGAGCCACTCACGGCAAGAGGAGTAGAGATTCATCGGGCTTCTCACAGTGTGCACTGCTCATAGCCCTGAGAAGCATACAGTGGGCGGTGTGAATGAGGTATGAGGAGCTGGGCCCGAGACTGGAGGGAGTTGCATGAACAGGGGGGTGGGTACGCTGTGGCACGAACGGGGAGGCAGGCGCAAGGCATAAGTCATCTAGGGCACCTACTACCCTTGCACTAGCCTTGGTCCTGGGCCCTCTTCTCATCTCACTATATACTAATTCCCTTGGTGCTCTGATATCCTCTGATGGCTTTAAATACCATTTTATACTGATGACTCCAAGATCTACCTTTCTACACCAGAGATTTTATCAGAAATCCAGTCCCGGATCTCAGCTTGCTTGTCTGACATTGCTCCCTGGATGTCCTGATGCCATCTCAAACTCAACATGGCAAATATGGAGCACCTTATCTTTCCCCCCAAGCCCACCTCCCCTCATCCTCCTTTCTCTGTTTTTGTGGATAACTCAGCCATCATCCCAGTCCCATCAGCCCATTACTTTAGAGTCCTCTTTGACTTCTCTCTCTCCTTCTCTAGGGATATCCAAAACTCTGCTAAAAAATGTAACCTTTCTTTATTTATAACATTGCCAAAATCTGTCCTTCCCTTTCTGAATACATTACCAGAACCCTTATCCACTCTCTCGTCTCCTCCTGCTTAGATTATTGCAAACTACTTCTCAAAGGTCTCCTGGCAAGCCATCTCTTTCCTCTGAAATCCGTCCTAAATTCAATTACATGAATTATCTTTCACCAAATTCACTATGCCCACATAAACATTCTTCAGAAGAAACTGCATTGGCTTCCTCTCCACTCCTGCATGCAGTTCAAGCTACTCTTTCTCACCTACAAATGCCTTCACTCTGCAGCACCTCACTATCTCTCTTCTATTATGTATCTCTACACCCCTCCTCATGCACTCCACTCATCAGACAAGTCACTCCTTTCTGTGGCCTCTTCTCCTGTTAATTCCCGACTCTATGCTTTGCATCTGGCTGTGCTGTGTGCTTGGAAAAGTATTCCTGAACTGTAACATCATTCTGACTCTCTTGCCGAGTTAAATCTCATCTAAAGATCCACCTTTTTCAAACTGCTTTTAATTCTTATACCTGATTGTCTGCTATTATATATATAGAGAGAGAGGGAAAAATAACCCATGCAATAGTTACAAAATGTTAGATTCCAAATTGGGAGCTACCACCCAGGAAAGAGATCTAGGTGTCGTAGTGGATAATACATTGAAATCATCAGTTCAGTGTGCTGTGGCAGTCAAAAAAGCAAACAGTATGTTGGGAATTATCAGAAAGGGAATGGTGAATAAAACGGAAAGTGTCATAATGCCTCTGTATCCCTCCATGGTGAGACTGCACCTTGAATACTGTGTACAATTCTGGTCGCCGCATCTCAAAAAAGCTATAGTTGCGATGGAGAAGGTACAGAGAAGGGCTACCAAAATGATAAAGGGAATGGAACAGCTCCCCTATGAGGAAAGATTAAAGAGGTTAGGACTTTTCAGCTTGGAGAAGAGACGGCTGAGGAGGGATATGATAGAGGTGTTTAAAATCATGAGAGATCTAGAATGGGTTAATGTGAATCAGAAATTTACTCTTTCAGATAATAGAAAGACTAGGGGGCACTCTATGAAGTTAGCATGTGGCACATTTCAAACTAATCGGATAAAGTTCTTTTTCACTCAACGCACAATTAAACTCTGGAATTTGTTGCCAGAGGATGTGGTTAGTGCAGTTAGTGTAGCTGTGTTTAAAAAAGGTTTAGATAACTTCTTGGAGGAGAAGTCCATTACCTTCTATTAATTAAGCTGACTTAGAAAGTAGCCACTGCTATTACTAGCAACAATAACATGAGATATTTGGGTATTTGCCAGGTTCTTATGACCTGGATTGGCCACTGTTGGAAACAGGATGCTGGACTTGATGGACCCTTGGGCTGACCCAGTATGGCATGTTCTTATGTTCTTATCTATTTTTTAACCATTCTCTTTCTTTATGAAATACCCCGAGTCTCTTGTCCTGTAAGTTTGTCTTATTAGATTGTAATCTCTATGGAGCAGGGACCATCTTTTTATATATTTGTACAGTGCTGCATATGTCATGTAGTGCTATAGAAATGATAAGTAGTAGTAGAATTAGTAGTAATGATTCAACATAGAGAAGAGATAGTATTGTGAAAATTTTAGTTAATAAATTTAAATTAATAAAAAATATGTTTTCTCTGTTTTTGCAATTAGTGTTTTTGCTTTGTGTCAACGAGCCTCGGTTTTAGTTCCCGCTGAATCAGTTGTCAGTCTGGTATCGGCAGGGAGAAAGGCAAGCTTTTATTGCTGTACTCTGAGAGCGACTTGCTCGATCATTGGGATGATCAGATACAAGCTGAGTTAACTAACCACTGGACTTATGCCATGTTAAGTGCAGTATTGATTGCTTACATACTAAGTTTTAGATTAATTGGTCTTTGATCAGTGGATAATTGGTCTTTGATCAGTGGTTAATTTGCATATATACATATTGATAATGCACGGTACAGAAAATAGCTTTTCTGTAACAAGCATATATATTGCACAATATTAAGAACAGATTGCTCTTATACTTATATTGACTCCATATCAATATAGTTTCTCAAGGCATACAGCAATTTCTCAAATTTCACAGATTTGGCTCATGTTGGTTCATGCTCAAATTCCCCTTCAAGAAGCCATTAGTTGAAACAAGGATCCTTGTCGGGGTTCTTCACGATTGAATTGCAACATTGGGTTCTATGATAAAAATCTTTGTAATGTGATCAAGTGTGATTAATTCTGTCTGATGTTATTGGATTTGTTTAATGGACATATATCAACCTTAATATAGTTGGAGTATGAGTGCGGTATGTGAGCATATTTTATGTGAGATTTTTTTGAATTATTTCTAACAGTTTCAGGAAGTTTTTTGATTGTATGTATTTAATTTCAATTTTGCACAATATAGAGTAGCATTATTAATATGGGCATTGCAGTCTTTCAGGTATGCATTATTCTAAATATTTTTTCAATAACTATAAAGTTTTGATTTTATGTTAATTTTTGTAGCACTTTTTTCCTTTAGGGATTTATACAATTGTACATTAGTACAGCACAAGAACCATCCATTAAGTTTGTCTGGTATCTATTTCTACTACACACACACACACACACACAAACCAGAATACGATTGACTGAATTATATTATCAGACCACGTTATTTTAGATGTAAACATTATCTTATAATTCCACAATCATGGTTTCAGAGTTGGAGGTTGCCAGTTAATTAACTTGAGAAATTGAGTTTTGCAGAAATGATAAAAGAACAAATTAGATAATTTCTGGATTTAAATATTAGGTCAGCAAGTGGTATTCACAGGCAACTCCGCATGGCCTCAAAGATGCATGTATATGACTGCATGGAGATCTACTACAGTATTTTATAGCCCATGAGCAACAGGTACATGCAGATTATAAAATACATGTATACATATCTCCTAACATACATATGTATGTTTCTTTATGCAGGAATATTTGGATGCATTGTTAGCCTGTATTTTTCCTACCTATTTTAAAAACATACTCGCATATATTTTACACCTGAAAAAAACTGTAACTTACTCACATAAAACCCTATTTTACATGAGGAAGTCAGTAAATTTTTAAAACATGTGCATGTAATTGAAATTCTCCACCAGTTCACCCAGCTCAGAGGAAAAAGGGGAATTGGATTCATACAGCAACCGAGGGCCCCGATCTGGGGAACTGATAAGCATGGGAGTAACCTGCACAGAGACAGTTACTACCCTTAACAGAAGGCATGGGATTACTACCCTGAACCAATAAGCCTTGATGCTTTTGATGCAACTGCAACATTGTTCTCTGCTTCGATGGAGGGGGTGGGGAGTGGCAAGAAAGAGGAATTTGGATTCAGAGGCAACCGACATGAGCCATGACTTTTTTGCAGTCTGAGGTACTGATGCACAGGCATAAGGGAAAAAACACACGACTGCTTCTATGGCCAAATCCATAAGCAAAGCTCTTCAAGCATCACTAACTGAAACATGGTGGTAACTGCACAGGTGGCAGATACTACCATGGGAAGCTTGATGGGCAGTCTGGATGGACCATTTGGTCCTTTTCTGCTGTCATTTCTATGTTTCTATCTTTCTCCAGGTCATTGAGATCCTCCTAGCTCTTCACTCTAAATTCCCTTCAGTTCTTCAAGAAGAACTAAGTAAATGTTTACCATAAATAATGAATGAAAGAAACATTCCTTTATATTTATGTTCCTGTTGATACTTGAACATTCAACAGAAGGTGTGACAGATGGGAGTTGTTCAGCACTCTCTCCTTAAGTGGAGCCTAGCACTCTTCCATTACACCCCATTGGCATTTCAGCCCAGTTCTAGCACTCTCCAGTTCATGCTGACCTTCCTCTTCAGCCTGACCCAGCACTCCCATTATGCTCTGCCTCACCATATCCCAGCACTCTCTGACCAAAGTATACACTGCTTTCTCCAGCCTGACCCCAGGCCAACAACACATTTCTAACTCCCCCTCAACAGCCCAACCTCAGCCCACTCTGATCCCTTCCTTAACCCCACCCCAGAGCTTTTTTCCCAGCATTTCCCCCCCCCCCCCCCTATTCCCAGCCTGATCCCAGTACTCTTGTTCACATACATCCCCTCAAGTCTGACCCTAGCACTTTTGTCCACCGCTCCACTTCTGGACCCCCACATTCTCTTCCCTGTCATCCCTAGCTCAATCCCAGAATACTTTGACCCCCCCCCCCCCTCTCCTCAGCCCAACTATAGCAATCTCTTTCTCCTTCCCCACCTTAATGCCAGCACTCTCATATCCATTCCCCCACCCAACATCAAAATGCTATGCACCCCCTCTCCAAGCCAACCCCAGCATATTATCTTCCCCTCACCTGGCCCTGACCCCAACACTCTTTTCCTCTACCCTAAGCACAGCACATTCTTACTTTTTGGTGGCTGGCAGGGTGTGCATGTGTGCTTCCAAATACATGTGCACCCTATTATGCACTGTATCTGTATGCATAGTCTCTGAGTTATATGTGCCACCAATTGGGATAACAGTGACTATAAGGTTTTGTTTGAAGCCTGTATAGGATCAGTAGAGACATAGTAACATATATATAGTAACATAGCAATGATAGCAGAAAAGGAACAAATGGCAGAAAAGGACCAAATGAGTCCATCCAGTCTACTCAGCAAGCTTCTCATGGTAATATCTATTGTGCCATGTAGTTCATCCCAGATTTATCTTCAGGGAAATCCATGTATATTTACCCCCAATCCTTATGAAAGGAGTAAAAATATTTAGAATCAAAAACAAGCCACGGTCAAACCCATAAAAAATTAATGCTAGTAACATTTTTACTGAGGAGCCTTCCAGAAAATTCTAGCTATGCTGAATTGCTTTGCTTTTGGACTTGGCCATAGAAGTAGTCCTATGCTTTTTGCCTTATGTCTGCATATCAGTACCCCCTCAGACCGTAAAAGTTGGGGACTGTGTTGGTTGCTGTCTGAATCCAGTTCTCCTTTTTCCCCCCAGCTGTCAAAGCAGAGTGACGTTGCAGTTGTGTCAAAAGTATCAAGGCTTATTGGTTGAGGGTAGTAATCCCCATTCTTCTAATAAGGACAGTAACTGTTGCACTGAGCTGGTTACTTCCATGAACAAATTTCCATTCCATTAATAGCCTTAATGACCTGTCCTATAAGGGCCCATGAAGTATATGAAAACTTGGAAAAAGGATTGTTGGGTGGATATTGATTATTGTGATGGGATTGTTTGGAGTCCTATTGTTCTGTTTGGGTTGCCAATGTATTCTGCCAGTGTGTAAAAAGACTTTTACTTCTGCATCTCCCATCGTGACAATGAAAATGTTTGAGATTAAAATAGACCAGCCTAAAATAAATGAGCATATTGAAATGAGGGAGATCAGAGAGTGTGGGGATAGAAAAGATGGAGATGATCAGTGTTCAAATTCACTTCAATCCAATACATGAGTACATTGCTGGAAGGTAGGTAGTCTACTGTTTTGGTATGTTGATAAGTTTAATAAACTTAAAAGTTGCAAGAAGAAAGGCTGGAGTCAGTGTGGTTCCTGCCTCCAGTCTATGAAAGTTATTCAACTATCCCGTAAGGCATAACAAAGTTTTCATGCTTAGAAGTGAGTTACCTCTTTAGGGGGGGGGGGGGGGGGTCATTTCTTGCTTCAATTTCCATATAATATGGCATGAAATATTAGGATAATACTTACAATATATATTTTATGAGCCGACTCAGCTAAAGGAATTTCTAGTTTCAAAATTTAGTTCTAGAAGAGTGGTAGTCCAGGTAAAATCTGGTTGACCACCCAGATTCCAGCTTCATTTTTCTCTTTACATCTATCCCTATGTTTCAGTTCAAATGTGATCATAACACCTTGCTTCCATTAATAAAACTCAGGGAGACCATAACTCAAACTTGAATGTCCCACTCACCCGATATCACTCACCAAATTGTTGCACTTAATAGCCAACCATATCGCAAATCTAATACCATCCCATCCTACCCTAGTTTATATACATTTAACTTTGTAGAATCTGTATGACCTCATCCAGAAACCCAACCTTCAATCTGATTCTGGAAAAAGAAACTACTTAACCTTTTTCCTAAATGCCAAGAAATTCAGTTCCTGCCATATTTCTAGCAGCAACCTACTCCACAGGTTAGGTGCTGCCATCAAGAGCACTCTTGCTCTAAAACAAAATGAGGCCTAGATTCAATATAGCAGAATGATAAGCCATGGGAAGAAAAGGGGTGGGGGCAATATTGAGCAGGTGGCTGCATTGCGGTGGTGCGTTTTTGCCCACCATGGTTGTGGCCATGCTGCACACTATTGCCCCTGTAGTGCCAATGAAAAATGAGTAGGTATTTCCAGCGCCCCTGCCGGCAATAATGTCCGAAACACTATCACCTGCAGTGCTACCAGCCCCTCAGTTTCCTAAACCCTGCCCAAGCTCCTCCATCAGAACATAGGAAATTGCCATACTGGGTTAGACCACAGGTCCATCAAGCCCAGCATCCTGTTTCCAACAGTGGCCAAACCAGGCTACAAGTACCTGGCAAGTACCCAAACACTAAGTAGATCCCATGCTACTGATGCCAGTAATAGCAGAGGCTATTCCCTAAGTAAACTTGATTAATAGCATTTAATGGACTTCTCTTTCAAGAAATTATCCAAACCTTTTTTAAACCCAGCTACACTAACCGCACTAACCACATCCTCTGGCAACAAATTCCAGAGCTTAAATGTGCGTTGAGTGAAAAAGAATTTTCTCCGATTAGTTTTAAATGTGCTACTATTATTATCCTTCTATTATCCAAAACTATAAATAACCGATTCACATCTACCCATTTTAGACCTCTCATGATTTTAAAATCCTATTTCATATCCCCCCCTCAGCCATCTCTTCTCCAAACTGAATGGCACTAACCTCTTTAGCCTTTCCTCAGAGGGGAGCTGTTCCATCCCCTTTATCATTTTGGTCATAAGAACATAAGAGCATAAGATATGACATACTGAGTCAGACCAAGGATCCATCAAGCCCAGTATCCTATTTCCAACAGTGGCCAATCCAAGTCACAAGTACCTGGTAAGTACTCAAACATTAGATAGATCACAAGTTACTATCGCTTATTGATTACCATCATAGCAGTTTATGGATTTATCCTCTAGGAACTTATCCATACCAGTTTTAAACCCAGTTACACTAACAGCTATAACTATGTCCTCTGGCAATGAATTCCAGAGTTTAACTATGAGCTGAGTGAAAAAGAATTTTCTCCAATTTGTTTTAAATGTGCTACTTGCTAACTTCATGGAATGTCCCCTGGTCCTTCTATTATCTGAGAGAGTATATAACCAATTTACATTAACTTGTTCAAGTCCTTTCATGATTTTGTAGACTTCTATCATATC
This sequence comes from Rhinatrema bivittatum, assembly GCF_901001135.1. NCBI lineage: Eukaryota > Metazoa > Chordata > Amphibia > Gymnophiona > Rhinatrematidae > Rhinatrema > Rhinatrema bivittatum. The sequence goes on from NC_042615.1 coordinate 605,838,609, forward strand.
ACCCCCTCCCCACCAGTCGTCTCTTCTCTAAACTGAAAAATCCTAACTTCTTTAGCCTTTCCTCATAGGGAGCCATTCCATGCCCCTTATCATTTTGGTTTCCCTTCTCTATACCTCCTCATAGGGAGGAGGAATAGCCTAGTAGTTAGAGCAGTGGTTACGGACCAGGGTTCAAGTCCTGCTGTCACTCCTTGTGATCTTGGGCAAGTCACCTTACTCTCCATTGCCTTAGGTACAAGCTTAGATTGTAAGCCCTATGGAGGTAATGTAAGCTGATGCAATATGTCAGTATAAAAATACATTTCTATTTTTGGTATACATTGTCTTTCTTCCCCTTGTTTCCTAAGGAGATGAACTGTATTCAGTGGTTTCGAGTATATTAAAATGAAGAAGTGTGATGACTGAAATATGGATAATTATTTTTGGCTTCTTGCCTTTAATTCAAACTGACTTTGTAGCAGAACTATGCTCACTGGGTTTCCTCTATCCGATTCCAATTTTTCATGACGTAAGGAGATCAAATCTGCCTATTGGGGAAAAGGATAACAAGATTCATGAACATTGTAATTAAGCTGATAATGACCGACTGGGGCCAGACTGTAAAGACTAATGTAACTTTTCCAGGAATCACAGGACCTCAAAGCCATGATATAAAAAAAAACAATAATTATTTTTATATACTGATCTCAATGAATAACCTTTTCTATTTATTATTATTATTCATTTAGGAAGAATTGACATCTGTGTAAATGAATTATATATATTCATGCATAGGAAAATGAAGTAGCTAATATTCTGCAGTGCTGAGTGGGGGTGAATATGATCTTCTTTAATAAATGCTAATTGTGTGCATTTTAACTCTATTTGGGGACCCAAACAGGCTCTCTTCTAGGACTGAATAGCAGAAATGTCTATTCACTGGCTGGATTGAATGGCTAGTTGCATCTGGTCAACTTCTGTCAGCAAAATGGATAATTCGACTCTAGGTCTTTGGCAGCATCTGTTGAGAAGAAAACCCACAGCTCCTTTCTGCTGTGGACATTCAGCGCTCTACATTTACTGCTAAAAAGGAGATTGGATATGTTTTTCACTGAATAGCAAATGTTATATTAGAATTCTGTTACCCATCACGTGAAACTGGTCTGGGACATGAAAATATGATCAGGGAAACAATTCCGTATCCTTTCGCTTCAGAAATGTCAAGACCCAAACATTTGGCAGGCCCTTTTTATTTTCTCTCTCTCTCTCTCTTTGCAATGAGAGCTGCATCCCTGAGGACTGCATCCAAATGCTGTATATTTCGTGTCAGTCTTTTTCCTCCACCTTTTTAGCTTTGAGCTTGTGTCTTTATTTCATATATTCATTCATTCATAGCACCTTTCCCTTTCCCTTTTTGTTTTGGTACACAATGTTTCTGAAGTCTGGCACTGCTATAGGATTTGGTTCAAAGTCAGTTGTTATTGTCACTACGTCCAGCAAACTTGTGATTCTCTATTGATCTTTACTAATAGTGTTGAACATATTCCAAGCACGGAGTCACATCCAACATTCTCCTTTTTATTTAGTTTGTCCTTTTTACTTCCATATTTTTTTTTTTGCCTCTTTTCCTAATATTTCTCAGCACAAAGTGAGCACCTACATCATCTTTTTCTGGGTCTGCACCAAGATTGCAATCATTGCTATTAAATGAACGTAAACCTTTATTTCCTTCAAGTCTTCTTGACTACAGAATGGGTAATACTACTGTCAAAATGATAGCTATTTGAGGCAAAACTTATTCTTAAGGATTACTAAATCGTATTAACTTGTATATATTAAAATGCATGTTTATCATGGTGCCACAGTTGTGGGACCCTTGGTTTCTTAAGTTATTACATCAATTATATGCCTCTTATGACATCAGAAAATCCCTAATGCTGTAAATAAAAAAATGAAAAAGAAAATAATATTAAGGATTGATTATTTAAAGATGTTTTCTCAAATCAGTCTTCTATAGTGATTACTGTTTTCATTTAATAATCTTTAAAACAAGGAAAGGAGATTATTTCATGATGTATATTATCCTACTTTACTGCAGAAATTTGCACATAGGTATGACAGCTCCGTTCATTTTGTGATTTCTTTATAAAGTTTACATCATTAAACATTAGAGATGGTTTTTATCCCATTATGAACCTAGACAAGAAGTGGAGTCATCTGATGACCACAAGAACTAATTAATGGCAATATAAAATTGTTAAATAGAGATGTGAATCGTGTGCCAGATCATCTTAACGATCAGGTTCGGCTGGGGGGGGGGGGGGGGGGGTGGAAATCTGATCGATATGTGAATTGGAATCATTTCCGATTCCAATTCACATCGCTAATTTTTTTTTAGGGAGGCCCGTGCCGCTAAAAAAAAAACCCACCCGACCCTTTAAATTGACCCCCCCAAAACCTTTTAAAATTACCTGGTGGTCCAGGGGGGCCTCGGGGAGCGATTTCCCATTCCCAGGCATCAGCTGTGCTAAAACAAAATGGCGCCGATGCCCCTTTGCCCTTACCATGTGACAGGGTATCCGTGCCATTGGCTGGCCCCTGTCACATGGTAGGAGCACTGGATGGCCGGCGCCATCTTTAAAGATGGTGCCGGCCATCTTTACTCATCAGCCCCTATTATACTATACTCAATAATAGGGGCTGATGAGTAAAGATGGCCGGCGCCATCATTAAAGATGGCGCCGGCCATCTTTACTCATCTTTACTCATCTTTACTCATCTTTAAAGATGGTGGCGGCCATCTTTACGATGGCCGCCACCAATTTTACGATGGCGGTGGCCATCTTTAAAGATGGCGCCGGCCAGCCAGTGCTCCTACCATGTGACAGGGGCCGGCCAATGGCACAGATACCCTGTCACATGGTAAGGGCAAAGGGCCATCGGCGCCATCTTTATGATTGGCAGCCGACGGCCCGAGAATGTGAGATCACTCCCGGGACCACCACTAGAGCACCAGGTAATTTAAAAATGTTTTGGGGGGATCGGGAGGGTGGGAGAAGCTAAGGGGTCATCTTTAAAGGTTCGGGTGGGTTTTTTTTTAATCGGGCCATCGGTGCCATTTTTGAGTGGCAGCCAAAATGGCATCGATGGCCCGAGAGCGGGAGATCAGTCCCCGCGCCCCCACTGGACCACCAGGTACTCGTAAAAGGCTTTGAGGGGGTTCGGGGGGTGGGGGAAGGTAAGGGATTATTTTTATAGGGTCGGGTGGGTTTAGGGGTTGTTTTGGTGTGCCGGTTTTCCCGCCCTCCCCCCAAATAACTCCCATTAGTGGACACTAATGGGAGTATTGATTTTTCATGATAAATCGTGAAAATTTCTATTGTACCAATTTTTGACGATTTAAAAAATATCGGACAATTTTTTTAAATCGTCAAAAAACAATTCACATCCCTAAAGTGGAATGGGTCCACTTTGTGGAAGAAATTGCGGAAGAAATCTCAATGGAGTTTATTTATAATATACTTATATAATTGTGATCATTGTTGAAGTTTGTTAAAAATATGAGAGTTTCAAACCCAGTGCTTACTATAATCAGTATTTAGCTGATAAATACATTTGTATTGCTGTAAAGATGTAAAATTAATTGCTTATATATTGTAAACATTGAGCAATTTAGTTGGGTCCGTTTTTTGATGCACTGCATTTTGATTTTAATGAATGAATGGTGTGATTGTATGAATGGCTAGTTAGTATTTAATTGTCTAGACAGGTGTTGTGTTATTCTTAAATAAATATTTTTGCATGTTTGTATTTAAGTGTTTTGTGATATGATATGTAGGGTTCTCTGGTAGTGTGGTCAAAACTATTGAATATAGAGAATATATTTAACATTAGCCCTCTATGTTTGTAGTACCTCTCCCTTGGGCATTTGCAACCTGAAAACATACCTCTGCATTTTTTAGCATTGCATCTTAGCTGCCATACTTAAGACCAGTGGTTCTCAACCTTTCTAATGCCGTGACCCCGCAATACAGTTCCTCATATTGCGGTGACCCCAAACCAAAAAATAATAAATTTTTCCATGGCCCGGCAAGGCGGGGTGGGGGTGGGGTGAGGGCGGGGCTTTGGTCATATGGGGGCGGGGTTATGGATGGGGTTGGATTTTAGTGCATACTTATTTATTATGACATTTATAAACAGAACCACCATTCCTCATAAAACAATAAAATTAAGAAACATAAAGCATCAGTTATAATAGTAAAACCATACTAATAAAAGAATATTTTAAAATTACTGATAAATAGAATTTCTATTAATTAAAATCATATACATTTTTATAATTTCCCAAACACCAATAAAATATTTCAAAACAGCACATATATCAAATAACACACAATAATTAAAACTAATAAGGATTTTAAAAAGCCCTTGCTGTCCATACGTGGGAGCTCTTGATTTCCAGTCACCCTGATATTGTCAAGGATTAGGAGGTTATCCTCTCTCTCTCACATGTCCTTTCTCTCTCACACATACACTGTCACATACATACACATTCATGCTCTTATACCCACCATAACCTCTCACTCTCACAGACACTGATCACTGATACACTCTCAGGTTTAAGACACTCTCCCCCCCCCCCCCCCACTCACACACACTCTTACTCCCCTGGATTTTCTCATACACACTCATGCTCTCACTCTTACTGGCTCCCTCACAACCTCAGAGCCTCTCAGATAAAACTCTATGAAGCAGAAATAATGCTGAATGTTGAGAATTGTGTATTGCAGACTAATCTGGAAAATGCACTAATTTCTACATGAGTCATAATGAATCAGTCCTCAGCTGCAGGCTTCAATTGATTATCCTGGCTCCCTTTAATGTTTGCCAAATACAGTTCATGTGTAACAGCAATCCTAATTCTCCACCAGATCAAGCTGATTTCACATCCCACTTCATATTTGTCACCTCCAGCTGAGACAAACAATTAATCTAATTACTGCCACTGCTGCCACGTGGCTATTGGGGAGGCGCTGATTGCTGCTATTGGCACTGAAGCCCATTCTGCTGCCTCCTCTGTGCAGGCCCCGTGGGTTTCCACTTCCTCCATGTTGATCTCGTACATTGTGAGATCCGCATAGAGAAAGTGCTACTCTTGCACATTCCCAAAGATTACATGTGCCAATCAGTAAAAAGTAATTTATATTTTTTTTTACATCTGCTTCTCTTTCTTATTTTTTTGCCATTTCCTTTTATATTGCCTTTTTTTCTATTTCTTTTCTCTCCACCTGTCTTCTTCCCTCAAACACACAGTCAGGTTCTCATTCTCACATGCATTTCTCTCTCACACACACATACACACACAGGCTCTCACTGTCACATGCTCTCTCTCTCATGCAATCATTCATACACACAGTCTCTCACTGGCACAGGCTGTCTGAGTCTCACACACAGGCTCTCTCACACCCCCACATGCTGCCTTGCTCAAGCACAGGCTCTCACTCTTACATGCTGTCTCTTTCACACACACAGAGGCTCTCACATGCTGTCTCTGCAAACACACACAGTCTCTCAACTCACTCTCACACACAATCTCTCAACTCATCTCATACTCGCACACACCTCTCTCTCACCTCTGGGCCTCTTCTTTACGGGTTGCCACAGGATGGGCTCTGCAGCGGCCCTAGTCTTCCCGGCCCCGCTGCTCCTCTTCTGCACGCGGCTGAAGCGCCTCTTCTACCCACGCGGCTGACGCGCCTCCTCCTTCCTGCCCGTGTGGCTCCGGCAACATTTGTCTTCCGGGGCAGGGCGGGCAGGAAGGAAGTAGGAGGAGCACCTGCAGTGGCTGATACACCTTCTTCCTGCCTGCGTGGCTCCAGCAACATACTTCACCGCGACGCGCTAGCTTTTTGGGCCATGTCTCTTCCCGTTTGGGGTTGGAGGAGGCAGGTCTCCAGCTTCATCCCGCCTCCCCGCAGCAGCCGTGGCGCCGCGGACCGGCAAAAAACCCCAACGGCCCGGTACTGGTCCGCAGACCGGTGGTTGGGGACCCTGCTTTAGGCGACCCCTGTGTTTTGGTCGTTCGACCCCCGCCGGGGTCGCGACCCACAGGTTGAGAACCGCTGCTTAAGACCATTCTTTGAGCTGCACTAGATCCCTCCTCATATTTTCTATACCTTCATGTCTGTCTGCCCTGTTATAGATGTTTGTATCACTGGCAAAAAGACAAACCTGTCCTGACAAGCCTTCTGTTATGTCGCTCATGAAAATGTTGAAAAGAACTGGTCCAAAGACCGATCCCTGAGGCACATCATTAGTAACACCCCCCCCCCCCCCCTCCTCAAAGTAAACTCCATTTACCACTGCCCTTTGTTGTTTCCCAGTTAGCTAATTTCTAACCCATTCAGTCACTCTAGCTCCCATACCAAGAGTGTTCTATTTATCTATGTCTCCAATGCAGAACAGTTTCAAAGGCCTTATTGAAATTCAAGCATACTACATTTAGCACTCTCCTTTCATTCTGCTCTCTGATCCCCAATCAAAATATAGCCAGAGGTTAAAATATGAAAATAAGGGGGTAAAGAATTATTTTACTGACCCGAGTCTTGTGGCTGTAAAAAAATCATTGCTGGGATGTGGCATGTTTTTTCATTTCTCTCACTGAGTATGTTTCTGCATGAGGAAGATGTGCAGGCAGTTGTAATTGTTCTTAACCCCCTCCCTGTAGGTAAGAAGGAGGAGCAGAGCTGTCAGGGATTTTACTTTAGTTTTACAATATCAGCATTGCTAAGGCTAGAGCTGTGGAAAATTCCTGCCAGTGTGTATGTAAATTAGATAGCCTCTACCTTCTTGTGTGCACATGCAGAAAAGATACTGTGAAGAGGCTGGTGGAATTCCACATTTGAGTTCTCTACTAATCAAATAAATCCAGATTCAATCCAGATGTATTATCAGGATCAAAAATTCCCAAAATTTTATTCCTCCAACTTCGTACAAAGAAGGGTGACATTTATAGACTAACTCTATATTAAAACTTGCTCTAAAGTACCCTTGGGAACTATTTAAGCTGAGGTCATTCTTAGAGAACTGATCTCACTGAGAAGTCAGTCAGTCGGGCTTTGATGGAGTGAGCAAGCAGAAGGTGTCAGACCTTATCTTTTCAGAGACTGTTCTATAGTGCCAGAAAATCATTGAAGCTGAGTACAGAGAGGACAGGCATACCATTCTGTGGAAGAGTTTTGTGTGAATATGAACGTGTAGCAAAAAAGTGTGTCTTTCAAATTGGAATTTAAGCCAAACAATAAATTCAGTAAAGCCAATTACTTGTTAAAATTGTGGTGGACATGTGGGATTTGGAATCCAACTTTGATAGATAGAGATTGAGTGATAGAGTTTGTTATGAAATGTATTTATTACTACACCCTTATTCTTATTGAAGAAAAATTTGAGATCACTCCTATGCTTAAATACAGTACAATTGTAAGGGTTAAAGTAACATTTTTTCTAAAGAGAAACAAATTATAAATTAGAAAATAATTATCTTTGAAAAGGGTCACAGGTTTTACATGTCAAATTCCTTAATATCGAAACCTGTGTAATAAGTTACAGTGTGGATTTGAGAATAATTCTGAATCTAAGACTAATCCTTGACAACAAGAAGGAGAATGCACAGTTGGTATAGAAAAGAGATAAAATTTTCATTGTGCTTATAGAATTTTGATGGTGCTTATAGTTCTGTGAAAGTACAGGGAGAATAAATTCAGCATAAGAGAGCTGGCAACAGAGTTCTGTTCCTAGCAGACCATTCAGAAAGGACTTCTACAAACTCCAAGTGGTCCTTATATACTCATCAACAGCAGCAGTTAAGATAAGTAACTTAGACCTGGATTTATCGAAATGCACTAAATATCACATGCAATAGGAAAGTGGTGTGTTTTATGGTAATAGGCTGTTTATCACAAAGTGAATTATCTTAGCACTTTGCATAGGTATTACTACAAACTGCAATAACTTTTTCACACTTTGTGGTAAGTGTACCACTTTCTGGTAAGTACACAATGTTAAGTTCCATATTGGGTGCTACAACCAAAGAAAGAGATCTAGGCATCATAGTTGATCACATTGAAATCATTGGTTCAGTGTGCTACGGCAGTCAAAAAAGCAAACAGAATGTTAGGAATTATTAGAAAGGGAATGGTGAATAAAACGGAAAATGTCATAATGCCTCTGTATCGCTCCATGGTGAGACCGCACCCTGAATACTGTGTACAATTCTAGTCGTCACATCTCAAAAAAGATATAATTGTGATGGAGAAGGTACAGAGAAGGGCTACCAAAATGATAAGGGGAATGGAACAGCTCCCCTATGAGGAAAGACTAAAGAGGTTAGGGCTGTTCAGCTTGGAGAAGAGACGGCTGAGGGGGGATATGATAGAGATGTTTAAAATTATGAGAGGTCTAGAACGGGTAGATGGGAATTGGTTATTTACTCTTTCGGATAATAGAAAGACTAGGGGGTACTCCATGAAGTTAGCAGGTGGCACATTTAAAACTAATTGGAGAAAGTTCTTTTTTACTCAATGCACAATTAAACTCTGGAATTTGTTGCCAAAGGATGTGGTTAGTGCAGTTAGTATAGCTGTGTTTAAAAAAGGATTGGATAAGTTCTTGGAGAAGTCCATTACCTGCTATTAATTAAGTTGACTTAGAAAATAGCCACCTCTATTACTAGCAACAGTACCATGGAATAGTCTTAGTTTTTGGGTACTTGCCAGGTTTTTATGGCCTGGATTGGCCACTGTTGGAAACAAGATGCTGGGCTTGATGGACCCTTGGTCTGACCCAATATGGCATGTTCTTACCTACAACAAGAGAGGGAGAGAGAGAGAGAGAGAGAGAGAGAGAGAGAGAGAGAGAGAGAGATCGAGAGAGATCCTAGCTATAAGGCCCTCATACTAGGTAGGTATTTATACCTCTATATGAGGCCCACCTAGGTACTCAAGGTGAGGTTTAGGTATTAGTATAGGGGTTAGGAGCCACTTTGACATTCAGAGTATGCCGTACGAACAGAACAGTGCACTCTTGTGAAGATTTGATGACCTTCGGAGTGAGGAAACTCACCCAAAGATGAGATTTTTGCAATGTTCTCTCAACCTAGCTTGATGTTACCCAGGTAGAGAGTCCATCAAGCTAAGTTCAGAGAACATTGTACAAATGTCATCATTGTGTGAGTCAAATCTTCACAAGAGTGCCCTGTTCTGTTTGTATGTCTCACTGTGCATGTAAAAGTGGCCCCTAACCCCGACACTACTACCTAAACCTCACCTCAAGTTACTAGGTGGGCCTTCTATAGTAGCATAAATAGCTGCTTACTATGGTGCTACCTCCAGAGGTTCTCTCCCTCTCTCTCTCTCAGTGGTGATAGGCTAGACTCTCTCTCCCCTAGCAGCTTAAAATACTGAAAACATCACAAAGTACAATAAAGCCATATCTTACAGCTTATCGCAAATGAAAAAGGTGTAGTTAAAATCCACATTAAAGCTGTGTGATATGGCTTTGTAAATTTCAAAGCCAGCCCACTTGGCCAGAAATCCCACTCCAAACTCCCCCCCTTTTCCTAATTTGCATCGCACCATGCATTATGGTGTTTTCGCATGTGATAAAGCCATTTTCGCATGCGTTAAAGATGCTTTTCGCATGCGAAAATGCCTTAACACATGTGAAAACGCCATATAGCACTTTGATAAATGACCCCCTTAGTGTGCCAGATCTATGAGTAGAAAGGAAAGTGTGTGAGTGGGAGAGTTTCCTCATTTCATTCACATTGTTTTTGGTTTTTTTTAATTACAAAATTAGCTAGCCAAGTTCCAACAAGCCTTCATGGACATACATTTAGGGAACTCATGTCCAGTACATCTTCATAACTTAAGTGGGGATAGAGTATTGGAGGCGCACTCTATTAATTTAGTTAAAGCTTAGAAAGGTCCAGAAGCAAGCGAGGAAACAACACTCCCCACACAGACCTTGGAGAAGGAGCCCATTCAGCTATTTCAACTGCACCCACTACCAGCATTTTGCCTACACAGCAGATTGACACTGGTGGAGGGGACAAGGTTTGATAATCACCGGCTTGAGTCAGCTGAGTTTTCACACACCTCAAAATCTAGCTAGACTGCAAAACTGACATAATATTACAGAGAAGGAAAGAGAGAGAGAGAGAGACATATAAAAAACAGGGACAGATATAAGTAATTATGTTAATAAAGTAAAGCATGGAGTACACATTACAGGAGAACTTGAGACTCACAAATACTGGAAAACATTTAAAAGAGCCTGTGAGAAAGAGAAAAGTAACTGAAAAAATTCAGAGACAGATAAACAAAGAAACACACCTTGTTTTACCTACCTGAAATTCCATCTGAAATCAGTGCTCAGCTGCACTTAAAGACAAAAATGTAAGACAAAGACATATTTCTTAAAGAAACATTAAATAGTAAAGCACTACAGGCTATAATAAAACTATACTTATCTGACTGGTTATACAATAGTTGAAAGAATCAGTTCTTCTTAGTCAGGTTTATATTGTTACCTAAATCAGCAAAGGGAAATGTTAAATGTTGATGAAGAAACTGTTAATGCAAATTTGTTGATAATTCTTACAATATTTTCATGTTGTTAAAAATAAAACCAAAGAAAACTGACAACTAAAGTTATGTTAAGTGCAATTGTAATCCGTCTGATTAAAGCTTGCAAGACTCTGTCTTCCCTCTCGGACCCTGGGAGATTGCCTGGATGGGTTCAGTCCCATGTTTCCTTTGAAAAGACCCAGCTGGAAGAAGAGCAACATTTTTTCTCTACCAGTCTTCACGTTGGGTAACATCTTACAGTGACTCACTCCCTACCAACAGAAACCCCATTATTATTGCCAGCATACCACTGAAGCAGGAGAGTCATTATTACCCTTAAGCGTTCAATTAGTTAGAAAAAAAATTGCTCAGATTTGTCTGACAAGATTAACCTTTGGTAAAACCATGCTGCCTCGGAACTGGCAATCCATTGGATTCCAAAAACTACACTATCCTCTGTTTTAGAGGATTCCATTAATTTGCTCACCACAGAGTCAGGCTAACTGGCCTGCAGTTCCCAGCCTTCTCCTTACTTCTATTTTTATGAATAGGAACCACATCCACCATTTTCCACTCCTCCAAAACTACTCCAGATTTTAAAGAAGCATTGAAAATGTCAGCCAGCGAAGTTGCCAGCACTTCTCTAAGTTCCCTTTGTAGTCTCAGATGTATCCCGTCCAGTCCCATCACCTTATCTACCTTAAGTTTAGTTAGCTCCTCATGAACACACTCTTCTAAAAATCAATTGAGGTTTACCTCAGTTCCAATCTTATTTCTGTTTGTTTTATGTGGGCCTGCTCCAAAGTGAACACCGAAGAGAAATATTTCTTATGTAAGTTTGTTTCTTCTTCATCAGCCTCAACATATTTCTCCCCTTTTTCTCTGAGTCTCACAATGCCACATTTGTACTATAATTTGAAGAATAAATGGTACAAATATTAATTATAATTAGTTAACGTCCCTAACAAATTCTTTGTGGGGGGTAACTGTGTAACTTCCTTCACCTGTTCAATTTACTGCAGGCTTTACACTAATATTCAAAATGAAAGCACTTTCCCATTCAAAATTATCTTAGAAAAGCTACAGTATGCTTTTCTAAGATACAGTATGCACATAGTTTTATCAGGGAAAATTACATGAATACTTCACCCCTCATCACAAGAATGACTCTTCCCACTGTAGGTAAAATTACAAGCATAGAGGCACTATGTGACTACATTTGCCTGCTTTTTTGCAGCCAATTTTCTATAAGCACATTTACGCAGGTAAAACACTGTTTTACCCATGGAAATGCTTTTGAAAATTACCCTTCTAATAAAAATTAAGCCCTATCAAGAGCGTGAGGGTGAGAAGCTGGAGGACTATTTCCCAGTTAAATGGGGGAGGGGAGGTCTCGCATCTCTGTTTGAGACGGCATGAAAGCGGTCCTGCGGGGGCATTTGATAGGTTTAGGCACTTATCACAAAAAGCAATTAAATCAGAAATGTGCCGGTTTACTTATAGAATTGGCCGATCTGGAATGCCGCCATAAGCAACATCCTGGGCCCGTACGGGTGGGGCTCTTAACTAGGAAACGGGAGGAGAAAGCAGCTTTGGATACATAGGCAATTGCTCACCGCTTGGACATATTGGACATATTGAAACAACAATATTTCGGATTTGGGGACAAAAATAGTAGACTGTTGGCCTGCAGGCTCCATGCTAAGCGTCTTAAGGCACTAATATCCCACATAAAAGATCGCTCGGGGGATATGCTATTAGAATCTTTCTGGATAGTTATCCGTTTTGTTTCTTCTCCAGTTCCATCCAATGGTGTCACCATATGTGAGGCTGCCATCCTGATTGTCCTCAGAATTTTTAAACCAGTGAGGTAGTAAAAGAAACTGTGGTACAGAGGGCTGTGTGGCACTGCTTGCGGTATATCATTTGAAGTGGTTCACAAGATAAAACGCAATGCATTTTGCCTTGTGTGGCATGGGTGATCTAAGATGATTTTCTGCATATGCCAATAATTGTTTTTCTGTATACTGTTGCTTGAAAATTTTGTCAGAGGATGTGGTTAGTGCACTTAGTGTAGCTGGGTTCAAAAAAGGTTTGGATAAGATCTTGGAGGAGAAGTCCATTAACTGCTATTAATCAAGTTTACTTATGGAATAGCCACTGCTATTAATTGCATCAGTAGCATGGGATCTTCTTGGTGTTTGGGTAATTGCCAGGTTCTTGTGGCCTGGTTTGGCCTCTGTTGGAAACAGGATGCTGGGCTTGATGGACTCTTGGTCTGACCCAGCATGGCAATTTCTTATGTTCTTATGTTCTTCCTGTTATTAGGGTTGTGTATTTGCTTGAAATGAAATAGGAATTGAAACGTTAATTCTTATTTTGTTTTATGTTTTCAAAATAAAATGATAGAAAAAAACACCAAAACTAATGATGGGCATTGGGCCTGGGTCTATCCTGATGCCCCATTGATGGTGCATGACTTCGGGCTTGGGCCTCAGCCTCTGCTCAGGCCTGACATCAGGGCCTAGACCCAGGCCCAAACCCTGGAACTTGCCAATGCCTGGCCTAGGCCCAATCATGATGCCAGATTCTTGGCCTAGGCCTAGAATGGGCCTGACTTTAAGGCCTCAACCTAGGCCAAGGCCGAGGTCCAACATCAGGGCCTTGACCTAGACATGAGCCCAGGAATGATGCCAGGGCCAGGTTTGGAAGCCACCCCACAAAAAATTGCCATAGCAAGGAATCTTTCTGGCCTCCTGTTACCCAGTCCATGGGGGGGGGGGGGTTCCATATACATGGCTGGCTCAAAGGCTGGTCCTATCTCAGGGCTTTGGCCCAGGCCCAGACCCAATGCTGGGGAACAGCCCGGAGGCCAGATTTCTTTACATAGGCCAGGCCCAGCTAGGAGTCTGGGTCCTGATGCTGAGGCCTCATCGTAGGCCTAGGACAGAAACAGACACATTGCCAGGGTCTGGGCTTGAAGCCAGGTCCTGACCAGTGACAGATTTAGGATTTTGCCACCCCTAGACACTGTTGGTGCTGTCACCCCCACCTCCCTGCTCCCCTCTTTCCAAATAAGGGACAACAGAGCAGAAGGTGTAAGGCACAGTGTTCTTTGCTCTGCTCTATCTGTTTCAGGCTCACCTCCACCTCTCATGTCCCTGAAGAGGAGAGGGGCTGAATTAGGGAACAGGACTTTTCTTTGTTCCCTGCTGTGTGTTCTGGCCTCAATCCTCTCCTCCTGTACCTGTACAGGATGGCAGGGGATGTGCAGCAGTGGGTGGGTGAGAGATACTGTAATAGAGAACAGAGCTGTTTTTCTTTGCTCTGACCCTTCTAGCCTCACCCTTCCGTTCTTATAGTTTATAGTTTATTGTTTTTCTATAGTGTCACATCGGCAAAGCCTTCTCAACAGTGTACAATTGTATTGACAGAAAATACATTAAATTAATAAAAGAGATAACAGCTAACATTAATAAAAAGATGAAGCACAGAAAAGAATATGTTAGTTGTTAAAATAAAATCATAATACTATAGTACTTAAAACATATTACATTAAAGTTCCTAAAAAATATTAATAACTAAAAACTTCTAATATTTTACTAAAATGTAGATTAACATTAATTAAAAGAAAAAGTTAAGCCCTTGAGTGTCTAACGCTCAAACTCAGTATAGGCACATTTAAACAACCATGTTTTCAGTTCCGCCTTGAGTTTTTTTTCCACTTGTAATCTCAATTGAGTTGGTAATGTGTTCCACACTTTTCTTCCTGCTATTGATATTATACGCTACCTTACTTGGCTAAGCCTTTCAGATTTGATTGTCGGTACTGTTAAAAGTCCTTTGTTAGCCGATCTCAAGTTTTTTTGAGGAATATGCAGATGCATAGTTGTATTCAACCATTCGATTCTTTCTCCATAAATAATATTATGGATTGTGCAAGCTGTTTTATATTGAATCCAATGAGATATCGGAAGCCAATGTAACAAGATCAAATTTGGTGTTATATGGTCACATTTCCATTGGCCAGTTAATGTTCTCGCAGCCACATTTTGCAATACCTGAAGTGGCCTGATAGTTGCTGCTGGAAGTCCTAAAAGCAGTGAATTGCAGTAATCAATGTTTGCAAAGATCAAAGCTTGAAAAACAGTTCTAAAATCATATTGCTCTAAAAATGGTTTCAGCTTTCTTAAGGTTAATAATTTAAAATAGCCATCTTTTAATTTGGTGGCTATGTGTATCTTCATGGAGAACGTGTCTAGTATGACCCCCAGGTCACTTGTAAAAAACGAGGGTACTATCCCAACATTATCATCAAGTACCAGATCAGGCATTTTAATATAATTACATTTTTGTTCGAATAAAACTATTTCTGTTTTGTCCATATTTAAAATTAATCTCAAATGCTGCAATAGTTCTTTTTATAGCTGCTATGTAAACTTTAAAGACTTCGAGTGTATGCTCTACTGAGTTTTCTATAGTGACTAAAAAATTGTATATCATCGGCATAAAGAAAACATTTTACGCCTAGTCCATTGAGAAAATGACAAATTGGTAATACATATATATTCAAGAGAGTGGCAGACAAAGTTGAGCCTTGGGGTACTCCTATTTGGAAGGGTATTTTATTAGACATAGAATTTTTAATTTTAACTTGAAAGGAGTGATTTGTTAAAAAAGACCTAAACCATTTTAATGATATGTCAGTGATGCCCATTTCTGATAAACGGCCAAGTAAAATTTCATGGTCCACAGTATCAAAGGCTGATGAGAGATCTAAAAGCACTAAAAAATAACTTTGACCAGTATCGAAGCCTCTTAAAACAATATCCATAAGTGCAATTCAAAGTGTTTCAGTGTTAAAATACTTTGGTTAGGTAGTAAAATATTATTAGATTCTAAAAAAGAGTCAAGCTGTTTTTGGATCACTTTTTCTAAAATTTTTGCTAAAATAGACAGGTTGGAAATGGGCCTAAAATTATTTAATTGTGTACTATCTAAATTTGTTTTTTTAAGAATTGGTTTAATTATTAGGAGGGGAAAGCCTGGAGCAGGAAGCAGAGGGCTATTCTATGCTGAGTGTGATTTGGCACAGCAATTCTTCAACTGGCTTGCTGCCCCCTCCCCACCCCCCCCCCCCTTGAATTTTGCCACCCTAGGCACAGGCCTAGTGTGCCTATAGGAAAATCCAGGCCTGGTTCCAGCACTGAGATCTTAGACTAGGCCGTGGCCCAGGTCCTATCCCAGGGCCCAGGTCCCAGCTACAGGGGCCTCAGCCTAAGTCTTTGCCCAACTGGGCCTTCTCCGGGCCAAGGAATAGGCAAAGGCCTTTGTGTCAGGACCTGGCCTCTGGGCTAAGCCCGGCATTGAGTCTAGGCCTAGTCTGAGTCTTCGACATGAGGTCCCGATCGCTGGGCTGGGCCAGGTCTAGGCTGAGGCCACTGCATCTGGTCCAGGCCTGTGCCAAGGCCCCAGCATAATGCCCTCAGCCTTGCCTTTGTGAGGCTGAGATCTCGGACCTGGGCCTAGGCCTTGGGCTAGCCACTTCTACAGATCTCCCAGAGATGGGGGTAAGTGGGGGTTGGTTAGGATCCTGGTTCTGGTAACTTTTCGGGGGTTGATAGAGATGGGGTGCAGGCAGGCCTGGGAAGGCTGTATTTTGTTTTTTTGTTCTGTTTATTTTTGTTGATTTTGTTTTTGAAAACTACAGAAATGAAATAAACATTAAATGAAATGAACTCCTCAAAAAACTAAACAAAAAAAATTAAACAAATATGTTTTCCCTCTAACTCCTTACCTATTATCAGATACATGATTAAAATTGTGTCTAATATTTTTCAAATTCTTTATCTGCTTTCCTTTTAAATGTTATTTTTAGAACTAACATTGAAAGATTTTTTTTGCAACAAGAATATAATGTATTATTTTCTTGATTGTATCATTAATTCGTTAATTATGTTTTCATAAATGTTGGATTTTTTTTCTGCCAGAATGCCTATAGTTTGTTATTATCCTAAAACAGCAGAGGCACAGGAGGGAAATATCTGTGTGGGAGGTGTTAGCAATTCGGTCTGCATAACTGCATGAGTAATAGCTGACACTGGACTTTCTACAGTGACTGCCATGTGAACCCATGAAAAACATTACTGAGAAAGAAAAATCTTACTAATGTGGCAGACTCTCCCAGTCTGATCACCAGATGTCACTGCAGTGCCATCCATATCCTCAGTCCCTCCCACCTGGAAAGTCTGGATTGCATGCTTGAAGACTATATTTAGCCCAGCCATGATAATATGTTTCAGTTTGAGGAAGCAGTCAAGGAGTAAAGATGTATTTTTCAAACAAAGCCTCCCAGCTTCACCCAAAGAAGTTTATTTTAGAAATGATACCTCCTTGTGTACTCCATGCCTGAGGGCCCTTCTTATAATTTATAGATAGACTTCTAAACCTGATGCCTGTTAGGGGTATACCCCACTACTTTTCAGTAGTGACTCTCCCGCTAAGGTGGCTGTTAGGATAGGGAGTTGTGTTGTGTTACTCTGGGAGTCAAAAAGGCCATAAAAGAGGGGCTGCGAGAAGAAAATTTTTCTCTCCTTCCTGTTGGGTCTTCCAAAACCAGGAAACAAGGGACTGAAATCCACCCAACCAAACTCCCAGGGGTAGAGAGGGAAGGCAGAGGGGCCGATGCAATAAAAAGCACAGAAAGCGGGCGCTGAAAAGTCAACGCCCTCTTTCTTAACGCGCGCATGGCGCCCGCAAGGGGGGGGGGGGGGCGCCATGCAATACCCAAATTAGGGGGTCGCGTTAGCAAGGAGGCGCTAGGGTCGCTTGCGCGACCCTAGCGCCTCCTTGCTAACGCGACCCCACGATGGCTGCCGGTTATGAAAACCAACGCCGGTAAACTCGGCATCGGTTTTCATAATCGGCCGTCTGCCAGTAATGAAAACGGACGAATCTGCAGTTTTTTTCTGATTTTCTGAACTTCTTTTACTTGCGCTCTGAGACGCACACTTTGTTTTTGCTTGCAGAGTGAATGAGTAATAGACTCATTCACATGCATTTGCATGTGATGAGTGCTATTGCATTCACTCCGCGTCGGAAGCAAGTTAAATAGGCGCTAATCCCCCTATTGCATTAGGGGGTGGATTAGCGCCTATTTAACTCACGTCCCAGTGTGGGTTATACAGTGCGCTCGGCTGAGCGCACTGTATTGCATCGGCCCCAGAGTCTTAAAAAGTATCATACATAGAAAAATTGAATGTAAACTTAAAGAAAACAGTTTATTTGTTTGTTTACCAAGAAAATAACGTAAATCAGTAGTTCCAATTCTTGTCAGTTTAAAAAAGAAACATTTAAGGCAGAAAATACTATTTTACAATAGACAATTATATTAAAGAACTCTTTTGTTTCCTATATCATCTTTCCACTTAGGATTTCTTATTCCCTGTCTGGTACTGGTACCTGCTAATAGGGAACTCTTATCTGGAAATATTATTGAAATATTATGAGTTAACTCAATACCTTATTCTGTCTCTGGTATATATATATATATATATATATATATATATATATATATATATGTGTGTGTGTGTGTGTGTGACTCTCTCCAAAGTTAGTTATAAAAGAAAATGATCCTTTCAAAACTTTCTTTTATCAGGTGTTCAAGCTGATCCTCAGGTGTGATGCAACAAAGAAGGTAAATGTTTGTTGGTTTTTAATTTTTCTCTTTAATGTTCTCTTTGCTACACTAAGAAAAATAAATACCAGAAGTAGCACTGTTTCTTATTTTCACTCATATACGGTGTATATATGTAGCTTTCTCAAATTATTACTATATTGTGCTGGCCAACAATTTTGCTTTCACTTACAATGCTTTCACTTAGCTGTTCTGTAATTCTTCCAGACCGGTTCCTATTTTCCTCACTGCAGCTCTCCCTTTGTCTTTTCTAGGTGCTGGATGCAGATGGCTGAAGGTGGTCTGTCTCTTCTCTCCGACTCCTAGTGCAGGTGTTTGAAGTCCTACCTATCTTTAAATAAATCAAAGCATGTGTTCCTTGAATACACTATCCGCGACGCCCACTTCCAAAGATGTGTTTAAATAATATTTCTAAATGTGGTGTCTTTGACATCTTATTGAAACCGGACTAATTTGGTGTATAAAACAAAGGATAATGGGGCAGATTTTAAAAGCCCTACGCGCGTAAATCCAACTGGATTTACGCACATAGGGGGGTTACATGCGCCGAGCCTATTTTGCATAGGCCTGGCGATGCGTGCAAAGCCCCGGGATGCGCATACGTCCCGGGGCCCAAAAAAAGGGGCAGGGTGCGGGCTGTCCAGGGCAGGGCAGGACAGGGTGGGGACATGGCCAGAGGCCTCCGTAGGGCTGCTCGGCTGGGGGATCGCGCGCCGGCGTTCGACCAGTGCGCGCATCTTATGCCTGTCTAGAGGCAGGCGCAACTTGTAAAACAAAGGTTAGGGGGGGTTTTAGGTAGGGCTGGGGAGCGAGTTAGGTAGGGGAAGGGAGGGGAAGGGAGGGGAAGGTGGGGGGGTGGAAGGAAAGTTCCCTCTGAGGCCGCTCCGATTTTGGAGCAGCCTTGGAGGGAACGGGGAAAACCATCGGGGCTCCCCTAGGGCTCAGCGCGCGCAAGGTGCACTAGTGTGCACTCCCTTGCACGCGCCGACCTCGGATTTTACAACATGCATGCGGCTGCGTGCGCATGTTATAAAATTCGGCATACATTTGTGCGCGTTGGGTTGCACGCACAAATGTCGCCCGCGCGTACGTCTTAAAATCAGGCCCAATCAGTTTAAACCTAAACTCACTAAAAAGAGGGAAAATGATTTGGTTCAGGTTAGTTTAAAAGTCTTTTCGCACAACCAGAGCTCTTAAGTGAAAAACAGCTTAAACGTACTTATAGCTCCTCTCCTCTGATATATTACTGTTCTCAGAAGTTTTGAATTTGGTTCCTCTCCTGTGATATATTTACTGTTCTCAGAGATTTTGAATTAATGCTGACCCAGAAATATCTAGTTCTGTTTCATATCAAACACTGAATAGTCACTTGAATTGCACAGTCACTCTCAGACCAGAATCTGAGTTAAGTGCTTGCTCTGTAGAACTTCAACAGCCAATTATCTCTCTGGTTCTATCAATTTATGAAGCAAAAGTCTGCAGTGAGGTCAGTCTGAAAAGTTTATTTACACTTTTCAGTTAACAAGCAAAAAGAATATTAACACAGCGTTTTTATACACCTCAATTTCTCATACTCAGTAAATTTTCTCATTACAACAATCTAACTGAACTAAGCCAATGAAAATCTCTACATCTTGGCTGTAATTTTAAGTAACTGACTATTACTATACTTTTGCAGCCGCAATTCTTACCTGGATTGCTCTTATATGACCACAATTTTTAAATCACAATCTCATTCCTTCCTTTTAGTCACACAAACTCTGCTTTGAGTATATAAACAATTCCCTCTGGATTCCAACCTTTCAGACAAATAAAAGAGCCCTGTAAAAGGAGTTAGAAACAATCTGCCCCTTTTTTCCTTTGTCTCTCATCTCTCCACATGTAAATCCTCTCCTGCTCCTGGGGACTAATCATTAGCATAGCTCTCAGAATGGAGTTCCCATAAGCCTTAGCCTTGGCAGGACTGACACAGCAAGCTGACAATCAGAATCTGTAGTCCCGCTCTTCTTGCTAAAGTCATTTTACATCAGTCCCACCCACCCAACTAGATGTGAAGACAGAAAAAAAACACTTTACAACTGATTCTCCCAACCTCCCCCCTCAGGCTTGGAAGTTTGTTCTTTTCATTCCCTGAAGCCTGTCACTTAAGACTCTTGGCATATGACTTCATAACTTTGAGCCACAACAGCTCCTCCCCCCATGCAGATAAACACCCAGAGGGGAAAGAAAGCAAGCCACATCCCAGCAATGCTTCTACAGCCTCAAAACTCAGGTCAGGAAAAAAAACAAAACAAATGTCTTTACCCTCTTGCGGTATTTTTAACCCCTGGTCACAGGGGCAAAAGGTCTCGCACTAGGGGACAAAAGACCTGTGAGCCCATTCTAAACACTAGGGGGCGGATTTTAAAAGCCATGCTCGCTTAAATCCGCTCGGATTTACATGAGCAGGGCCTTGCGTGCCGGTGCGCCTATGTTCCATAGGCCTGCCGGCATGTGCAGAGCCCTGGGACTCGCGTAAGTCCCAGGTTTTTTGAGGGGGGCGTGTCTGGGGCGTGTCAGGGGCGGGGGCTGATCAGAGAGGTGTTTTGGGGGTGGGATGCGGCGTTTTGGGGTGGGCCCGGGGGCGTGGTTTCGGCCCAGGGCGGTCTGGGGGCGTGGCCGCGCCCTCCGGAACCACCCCGGGTCGCATCTCGGCGCGCTAGCGACCCGCTGGCACGCGGGGATTTACTTCTCCCTCCGGGAGGCGTAAATCCCCCGACAAAGGTAGGGGGGGGTTTAGACAGGGCCGGGGGGGTGGGTTAGGTAGAGGAAGGGAGGGGAAGGTGAGGGGAGGGTGAAAGAGAATTCCCTTCGAGGCCTCTCCGATTTCGGAGTGGCCTTGGAGGGAACGGAGGTAGGCTGTGCGGCTCGGCGCGCGCCGGCTACACGAAATCGGCAGCCTTGCGCGCGCCGATCCAGGATTTTAGTGGATACGCGCGGCTACTCGCGTATCTACTAAAATCCAGCGTACTTTTGTTTGCGCCTGATGCGCCAACAAAAGTACGCGAAGGCGCACTTTTTTAAAATCTACCCCTAGGTGGGCAGACATCAGTTATGGATCCTGCTGCGAGAAACAGTGAAGGCAGAGGAGAATATCTAGTGTAAGCTTTAAGGTATTTTTTGGACTTAAGAAGCATGGGGAGGTATTTGGATCCCCCTTCCCCACTGGGATTGCAGAGTGGAAGACTTGCCTGATCCCACTAACTTTCTCCAAGAGAAGTTTCCCAGAAAAATTAGAGTATAAGGATGAAATAATTTTTAAAGAAGGAAGAATAAGAGCAGGAGACCCCAGCTGTATCTCTACTATCAAAGGACCAGGACAAGCTAGCTACCTGAGAAGATGTCTAAAGGCAGGATTTTTGCAGTAAAGTTGGAGACACCTCCAACTTTACTGCAAAAGGATTCATGCATGCCATTGGGAGAGTTGTACACTTAGGATCACCCTAGGCTCTACCCAGAGGTCTGGTAAAAGGGCACCTACCTACCCAGAATAATACTTGTACCATCAGTCAGTTGTAAAGTCACACTTCTGGATAATGTACTTTAATTTATGAGTATTAATCAGTAAACTTTAGTTTAACACCCAGACCTGGTCCTGTTTGACCTCTTACCTCATGGGAATCTCCAAATGGCTACACACACACTGGCAATCTTTTCTCATCGTCTGAACCATAAGAAAGAACTTTCCCCCATAAAAAGAGCCCCCTCAGGGATTAAGTGTCAGCATGGGATGGAATGTTTGGCTGGAGCAGTCCCTGAAGGCATAAATTAGTTGTGTGCCCAATGGAGCAGCAATCCTCCAAGTAGGGGTTACACTTTCAGGCCGATACAGTATGGATGCCCTAAAAAGGCACATCCATTTTTGGCACCTGTTCTTGCAACTCACATACAGCCCCCTCTCCTGGGTGTGCGATACAGCATGCAAATGAGGAGTCGCACTAAAAGGAAGCCCTAGGGACAATTGCATGCCCCTAGCACCTCCTTGGCATTACATCAATTCCAAGGTTAGTACAAACTACATACATTGAATTTTAGTCAGTCCCTAAAGCCCATCGAGGTCCTGCTTTTCAGCTATAACCCTCTTAAGCTTTTCAGTATCATTATGGCTACTAACTATAGCAGTGTTTTTCAAGGTGAGACCTGTGGGCCAGTTTTGGTTCTTGTGGACTCCTAGCATGGCCTAATCCCAAGGTTCAGCCCTCACACCTGTGCTCCCTGCTGTTATGGTGCCCCTCTTGCCTCAGCTGCTGCTGCCTCCTCTTCCAGCTGGTTAATGTCTGGTAGCAGTGAAGTGGTGGTGGTGGTGATGCGTGCCTTATATGTGTGCCTGCGTATACCTCACCATGCTGCTTTTGCTCCAGGTCCAAGTGGCTGCTGTTTCCATTGCCAGCATAGTGATGCCATGCAAAGCCACCGAGTGATGTGAGCAAAAAGGAGAGCAGGAGGAGACATGGCTCTGCGTTATGTTGCGTGCCAGTCAGGAGAAGAGAAGGAAAGGTACATCAAAAGCCCGTGACTGATGAGAAGGAGAAGAAGAGGTGGCTGGAGTCAGGTACCATCCCCTGTGTCTTTGGGTGATGTTTCTCAATCTCTACTGCTTGCTCTACTGCTAAAGGATGAAAAGACCTGGGGGCTGGGATAGAGGGAAGCGTGATAATTGTGGAACTGACTTCAAAGGTAGCAATTGTACAGTACACTTTAGCAAGCCGGGGGTACCAACATGATATTTGTTGGTAAAAAATCAAATACTGTATTATGGGAAAAGATTAAAGACTCATTCCATTCTCATTGACTTATATTCAGCACGATCACAGAATCTTTGCGGTTTTGAGTGATTGAAAACTTTATCTTTTTCATAAGGTTATATAAGTACATTTATGTCTCAGCTTTCAAAGATTTCTTTATAGATGTGTTGTTCTTTCTTTCAGGAAACCTTTTGTAGCACTGACAACTCCTCCTTCATTATGGCCATCGTGAATGGATTAATTTCCTATTACTAGATACGTTTATTCAAGTTGAATTGGCATTAGCTAAACATTTCTTGGTGGGCATGATTTATGGCGTGCTCTAATGTGCAATTTCCGCATCACTTTACTCCTGTTCAACTGGTTGATATATTACCCTGGGCTTTGTAAGATAGTGCTAGAGTTCTATTTCTTTATTTAAAGTGCTCTTTAGCATGCAAATTGCTGATGAGAATGTTCCTTCACTATTCAAGTGGTATGGAATATTGCAAGCTGCAGGTCTCTCTCTCTCTTTTCTACACATGTTCTTCACTTCATCCTTGTTTTCATGATTATATAACACTGACGCTCATTAATCTAAGGGTGCACAATCTTCAACATATATTGGTAAAAAAAAAAAAAAAAACTCAAGCATTTTTGGTTGGTCTCCACTGTTAATGGTTTCTTACATGTTGTAGTATTATTTCTATTTGATTGGTTTTTCTTTATATTTTATGAGCTGTTCCTATCATTCTGAATGGCAATTTTGATTTTTCAAATTATGTCTTTTGTTTCACTCATCCATTGCCCATTGGAATAGGAAAGGACACCTTCCCAGTGTTTGATTTTTTTTCTCAGATTCATGAATACATTAGCATTCTCCAGAATGTCTCTAAACATGCAAATATGACTATTATAATGGAAAATGAACTAATTATCTAAACATTTGATGATTTATATAATGGGGCACAGAAGTAACAAGTGATGAAATGCATGGTTAATAATGTCTTGTCTAATGGATTGAAAAATATGCCATGCCACCCCTTTATTATTTTTCTGTTTTACATTATTGTATGCACTTTTTAATTATTTTTGAATTTTTCTGTATCGCAATTGTATATTATAATGTGGAAAGTGTCACATTAGGATAAATATTGCCTTAGCTTTTTTATAGACTTATTTCTTTGATTGGTAACTATGTTTGCATTACAGTTTCCTGTACAAATTTTGTTTGGTTCTCTTCTTCCTTCTTACCTCGCATTTCTCACCAGACTTTGGGACCCCTGCCTCCTGTGTTCTCCCTTCCCTCCCCACACAAATTCCTATCTCCCCTTTCTCAGCCCAGAACCTTTCTCCTTCTCCACCTGTCCCAGATTCCTCATCCACTACCTCTTCCTCAATCTTCCCCAAACCCAGTTCTTTCAACTTCTTGCCCCATTCCATTTCTTCTGTCCTCTCATGCTCTCTTCTTTTCCTGTAGTGATACTTGAGATCCCTTTTCCTCACCCAATAAACTCAAAATAAATTATACAGACACAAGCAATGTTGGAAAACTATTTTTATAACATAATATAAAAGATGGAAATGTTTGCCAGTTTACTTCAGAGGTTTCTAATTCTTGTCACATAATCTATACTTGAGCTGCCACAGGTAGCTGTGGAATTGTGTCTTAGACCTTCTGCATCTTGTTGCCTCACCTTATGGGAGGGGTGGGGGGACAACAGCACCAACGGTGCCTAAGGGTGGTTAAAACCTATATCCAGTAGATTTTGAAAGCTTGCTTGTGCGAAAATGGCCCCATCCAGAAGTATGTGGGCTGCACGTGAGCAGAGCGAAATGTAAGAAGCTGTGAAAAACGCACGTATATATCTATATCTGTGCACGTGTCAAGAATAAGGAGGCATAAAAGGGGTGGGGAATGGACATTCTGGGGTGAGGCCAAGACTTAAACACATAACCCCCACATTTTACAAAGGCTGAACATGGCAACACACACAATGTTATTTGCATTACTTTACTATTGGTCCTGATGAGGTGCATGATTTATATAATGGGGCACAGAAGTAACAAGTGATGAAATGCATGGTTAATAATGTCTTGTCTAATGGATTGAAAAATATGCCATGCCACCCCTTTATTATTTTTCTGTTTTACATTATTGTATGCACTTTTTAATTATTTTTGAATTTTTCTGTATCGCAATTGTATATTATAATGTGGAAAGTGTCACATTAGGATAAATATTGCCTTAGCTTTTTTATAGACTTATTTCTTTGATTGTAACTATGTTTGCATTACAGTTTCCTGTACAAATTTTGTTTGGTTCTCTTCTTCCTTCTTACCTCGCATTTCTCACCAGACTTTGGGACCCCTGCCTCCTGTGTTCTCCCTTCCCTCCCCACACAATTCCTATCTCCCCTTTCTCAGCCCAGAACCTTTCTCCTTCTCCACCTGTCCCAGATTCCTCATCCACTACCTCTTCCTCAATCTTCCCCAAACCCAGTTCTTTCAACTTCTTGCCCCATTCCATTTCTTCTGTCCTCTCATGCTCTCTTCTTTTCCTGTAGTGATACTTGAGATCCCTTTTCCTCACCCAATAAACTCAAAATAAATTTTTCAGAGCCAAGTCTAATTTAAAATCTATAGGTGGTACCTTTTGCTTATTGATTATGATATTCAGGACCAACATAGTGCTCTTTGTATTTTTGGTAACTCACAAGGTATCCATATAAATGATATGTTTTGAATATTTCCTTTATTTATTTATTTATTTATTTATTTATTTTATTATTTAAAATATTTTCTACATCGTTGTTAAGTTATATACCATCACAATGGTTTACAGAAAGGCACATATAGAATTATGGGGATTGTATATATTAATACTATCTATAAAAGTGCCATTAATGTCCGGTAACATAGTTTCATAATAAAGAGCAGTTGATGAAAGTTATAAATAAAATATTGTCCCTTTTTACATCTATGCATAACTGTATATTTTACTAATGTTAATGGTGCAATAAAATAACAAAATCACACATTTTAAGTTAAATGCTGTGTGCTGGTGTTCTGCTGCCTGTATTCATTACTCTCCTAAACTCCGTTTTCTCTAACAAATGCTTGTTTAAAAAGCCAGGTTTTAAACTCTTTAAAAACGTTATAATCTCTCTGTAGTCTAATCTCCAGAGGCATGGTGTTCCATAATATGGGTCCAGTTAAGGATAGCGCCCATTCTCTGACTTGGGTCAGTCTTGCTGTTTTAACAGAAGGGATGGTTAGGAGGGCTTTGTTAGCAGATCTCAGGTTTCTATGTGGGACATGTACACGTAATGCTGTGTTCAGCCATTCTGCTTTTTCATCATGAATTAATTTATGTATAGTTTATCCAGTCATTATCCAGCTAAGATTTAGCTGAATAAGAAAGGGGCATTTTGGGGTGAGGTTGTGTTAGCCAACTAATTTATCTGGCTAAATCTGATATTTGAACTTAGCCAAATAAGTTATTTGACTAACTCAAGATGTACTTACTAGAAGGACTAAAGTTATCCAGCTATATGAGGCTGGAACATTTTTAAATTTAACCTGCTATATTCAAAATAATATAGCCAGTTAAGTGGTACTGCAGCACTCAAAAATGACAGCCCCCACCTTCAAGCTATCCACATCTTCCATAAGAACTTCTGTTGCAACAGCCATATATCTTCTGATAATCCAAAATCATCCCAGCCCTGCTAAATCCATCCCTTGACTCCAGGAAGAGAAATCTGCCAGTCCTGGCACTACAGGACACTTGCATCTGACCATCCACCTTCTTCAAGCACCTGTAGTGCTGGGACAAGGGCTCACCTTGGCCTTGGTGGTGCCTTTTGCTGGTGATGGAATGAAATCAAGGACCCATAAGAGAACAGATAATCAGATAGGGGCAATAAGTGGTTCCAACCTTGCTTCTAGGTAGAACACCAAGATAACACAGTGCTCTGTAATCAGAGTTAATAATTGACTTCAAATAAGCCATCAATGCCTGGACTGCTGTTATAGGTCAAGATTCTCAATGGTTGCAATCAGTTTTTACAAGAAGCAAACCATTCTGAAAACACTTGTGGACTTATTAAACACATAAAAAACTTTGTATTTTATAAATTCTAATGTATTAAATTACTTTCATCTTTCAGTCATAATAATGCATACTGGTAGTTTTAATTTAATTTAACAAATTATATCCCACTTTCTATCCTACTGTTCAAGGTTGGAAATAAAAAGCAATTATAAAAGAATGCAATGTGTCACAAAATTATAATCTACAAGATGATTTCCAAAGAAAGCATCAACAAACAATCCAAAGATTAATGGTTAATATAAAACAATAAAAAAAATAAACTAAAAACAATACAAATCATCAATGAAATCTCTTAAGAACAATCAGATATAAGTAAAAGAAACCTCACAAAATAATAGAACCAGAAAAAATAAGACCAGAAAAGATTCATTAAGAGGATAATTGACAAACAGCCTGCATTACAGTAAAGATTGTGTGTACATTGTACACAGCGATAGTAACTTTAAAACAAGCGCTCAGGCACCCATACACTGGGATTTGAAATAATGTGTGCAGTTGCATGCATATGATTTAAATTATGCCCACTGCACATATGTGTGCTCCTAATTTTAAGTTTTTATTCGAGTACATGTTCTTTGCTTATCTTCATTAGGACTTTGTCAGCTTTAATGCACACAGATAAGCAGATTGCTTACATGAAGGATAGTTTTACCACTTAGTCCACCAGTTTTCCCAATCTATCTTGAGGTCATCCAGACCCCTCTGGTTTTTCAACCTGCCCTCCCAACCAGTTGACCCGGTCTCCTCACCTTCAGGTCAATACAGTAAAGTGTGGCCGCGGTTACCCTGCTCCTAACCCGCTTTCTACTCACTTTCCGGCCGCGTTAGCCCTTCCTGCGATACACAATCCCCTTTAACCGATTCTTACCGCCTCTTTAAATCACGAGTAACCCCTTCTGCCCGCGGCATGTATATTAGATGTAAACGATCGAATTAGCTATTCCCTCCCATACAGTAACTCGCGCCCCGACTATCGCTTTTTTACCTTGCCGTTTTGCCACGCGTTTAACCTGCTAACTTACCACCTACCCTTACCCCTGCGTTAGAGGCAGGGGTAAGGGTAGGCGGAAAACTTACCCCCAGCCCCCACTCACCTGCCCTGGCCGCGTCAATGGGTGCTGGTCTCCGGGGCAGCCCCAGTCCTCTCCCCCCTCCTCCCGAAGCAACGAAAGCAGAAAAAATCGAAAAAGCCAAAAAAAAAAAAGTAGCAAGGAAGTGGGCGGTTCTCCTATGCTCAGGATTGCCAGTCCTCTCTCCCCTCCTCCCGAAGCAAGGCGTGTAAAGCAGCCTTGCTTCGGGAGGAGGGGAGCGAGGACTGGCAGTGTAAAGCAATGACTTACTTTTTTCACGGCCCTCCTCTGGAGACGGATCGCTGCTCCTCTGCCTCCCGGAGGCGAAGATGGATGCCTGCAAGGGTGAAAGCGGCCCCTGTGCGTGCAATTGGGCTGCTCAAGGCGTGACGTCAAGACGTTTGGCGTTACGACATGTGATGTCACGTCTTGAGCAGCCCAATTGCACGCACAGGGGCCACTTTCACCTGTTCAGGCATCCATCTACGCCGGGAGGCAGGGGAGCCGCGATCCGTCTCCGCCGATGTCCGTCTCCGGAGGAGGGCTGCGAAAAAAGTAAGTCGTTGCTTTACACTGCCAGTCCTCTCTCCCCTCCTCCCGAAGCAAGGCTGTTTTACGCGCCTTGCTTCGGGAGGAGGGGAGAGAGGACTGGCAATCCTGAGTGTAGGAGAACCGTCCACTTCATTGCTACTTTTTATTTTTTTGGCTTTTTCGATTTACACTGCCAGTCCTCTCTCCCCTCCTCCCGAAGCAAGGCTGCTTTTTGTGCCTAGCTTCGGAAGGAGGGGAGAGAGGACTGGCAATCCCGAGCGTAGGAGAACCGTCCACTTCCTGGTACCTGTCATTTCAAATGTCATTTGAAATGATATTTGAAATGACAGATACCAGCGTGTCCGTGAAGCGTTAGGCCAGCGCACCCAGGATACTGTATAGCGCTCTATACAGTAAAATGGGTTGCGCGGGCCTAACGCTTCACGGACGCTTCTTGGACGCGGCTTGCATTTGCAAGCAATTTAAATACAGTATCGAGCGGTAGATGAGCCGGACTGTGCGTGCGGCAACCATGGGTGCGCCCGGCACTAACGCAGCTCTTCCTACCGCACCTTACTGTATCGGCCTGCTTGATGGGTTAGGATGTACACCTCATCAGGTGCAACAGTAAATATACATGGCTAACAAGCTGCTGCGTTCTGCGACCACCAGATTTAAAATACAGATTTATGTGTGGGACTGTTGATCCTGCCCCAGAATGCCTTAGCCCTGCACCTTTTTTTTTTTTTTTACTAGTGCCTGCGTATATACGTGTGTAATTTGTGGCTTTTCAAATAGGCATCACTCGCTCGTGGCCCAGATACTCATGTATATAGACCTTTTAGCGTGAGCAACGCTTTTAATATTCACCCTACAGATTTTACAGAGAATTTTCAAAAAAGCATATACATATAAATTTACTTTGAAAATCCATGGGTCAATTGGTGGAGTATGAGCATGAATTAACTTGCACAAATTTACACCTGCTTTAGTCAGGACGTAACTTGTGTGCAGTAATTTACTCAATTCAAAAACTATATGTGTGATTGTTGAATCCTCCCCAACTCTGCCTCTGCTTGGTGCATATAAAAGTACATGCATGTATTTACATAAACAGGCCCCCTGATTGATTTTCAAAAGCATGCATAAAATGGGAATTATACATAAAAATCCTTTTGAAAATTCAATTTCAAACTTGAAGCATAAAAGATTTAGTAAAATGCTCTGTTATCACATTTCACCAAAAGCAAAATAATCTAATTCCCAAGGAATATATTTCAGTATAACATTCCATAGTTTAGGAGCAACTGTAGAGAACATCCACTCTCTCAATCTCACCAATTTGCTTTCTTTAAAATATTGGATACATAAAAGAGTCTGCTTTGCAGATCTCAAGGAATGGCTTGGATGATACCAAGGCAAACATTAGGTATTGTAGCCCGGTACCCCTCAATAATCTGAAGACATAAAACTTTAAACTGATCTCAAGTCATTTCAGGTAGCAAGAGTAACTCCTGTATTAACAAGGTCATTTTCTCTTTACCTCAGCATCTGAATATAGCATTTGCTGCAGTGTTCTGGATATCCAATGTTCTGGATATTTATATTGTGTACTTTCAGTATTGTGAAGGTTACAAAGTTAACACTTGGATTGGATTGGCTAACACCTGTTTGGAGGCACAGGCTAAACAAATTTATCCTGTATGGTAAGTTTTATTGTGTAGGTCCCTAAATTTACAGAGAAAATAGCGCTCCAGAGAAATTACATACCAAGGCTTGAAAAATGTAATATGCCCTAGCACAAAACTAACAAATCATTTTATATCTTTCTTGTAAAACAATTGTCCACAACTGATTTTCAAAATATGACACAAAATTAAGAGATAAAAATGCTTCCTTTATCTACTAGCTCTGCTACTGAATACATTAAGAATGAAGCCGTAATACAAGTACTTTCTTTTTAATGGTCTTGTTGCCTCATAATTTTATGGTGGTTATGATAATGGAAATTCATAAGCAAGGTTACTTTATGATAAATACTACTTTGAGTCTGTCACAATGAATTAATGTGGTCATATGGACAGTAAAGTGTTTTAAATAGTAAGCATATGCCAACATTGTTTTATCTTTTTTTTCCTTCAAAACAAGGACAGTATAAGACAAGGACACCTGAGACTCAAGCATACCATGTTTACTAAAATTATAGTAATCATTCATTTATAGGTTGATTCTTCCAAATGAAAAAAGGATGTAGTCAATATTGGGCCACACTTCAAGAAAAATAATAAATAGGGAAAGCAGGGAAAAATATGGGGCAGATTTTAAAACATATGTGCGGTCATACATTTGTGTGCGCAACCCTGTGCGCCAAATGTATGCCTGATTTTATAACATGCGATCGCAGCCACACATATGTTATAAAATCAGGGGTCGGTGCGCGCAAGGGGGTGCACACTAGTGCAAATTGCGCGTGCCGAGCCCTTGGGGAGCCTGTTCCCTCTGAGGCTGCTCCGAAATCAGAGGGAACTTTCCTTCCCCCCCCCCCCCCCAACCTTCCCCTCCCTTCCCCTCCCTGACCCACCCCGCAGTCCTAAAGAACCCCCCCCCCCCCCCCGTACCTTTGTTTTGGAAGTTATGCCTGCCAGAGCAGGCGTAACTTGCATATGCCGGCCAACTGCCGGCGCGCGATCCCCCTGTGCCAGAGTCCTCGGCCACACCTCCTGGACCGCCCCTGGAATGCCCAGCCACGCCCCTGGACAGCCCTGCCATGCCCCCGGACTGTCTGCCCCGCCCCTTCCCACCCTGTCCTGCCCCCTGCCCACCCATTCAGAAAAGCCCCGGGGCATACGTGCATCCTGGGGCTTTACGCGCACCGCCAGGCCTTTTGAAAATAGGCCCGGCACGTGTATCCTCCCTACACGCGTAAATCCTTGACAATCTGCCCCTATGTCTTTAAGAAAGCTTTCCAACCATAGATGTCACATTTGGCCGGCCACACTCACCCTAAAATGCCAAGAACCACACCAGACCCCAAGATGCTGCCATCTCTTCCCACTGATGCTGTCTCTAGGTGTATGCATGTGCTGGTGCTGTCCTATCAGGGCCCTGCAGCAGAAAACCTAGGAGGAGACACCCGGTGATAATATCACATGGCTGGGTATTTAAACTCTAGCTGCACTACAGCAGATGCTTCTGCAACAGGTCCTCTTGCTTTGCCACAGTGCGTGTTGCTATTCCTGCCTTTCCTTTCTTCATTCCTACCCTACTTCATTCCAGTACCCTTGTCCTGCCTTGTCTCATTCCTGACTGCACTTCCCTTCCCTGCCCCTGCCTTGGTTTCTCCTTGTCCAACTCTGCTTTTCCCCTCCTGGCCTTGCACTGCTATTGCCTGCCTATCCTCAAACTGATTTCTTGTGCCTTGACTATGGTCTGGACCTTGACTGTGCCTGTCTGCTACCTGCTCCAAACGTTGCCTTAACCTCCATTGTGCCTGTCTGCTGCCTTCCCAACTACTGCCTGGAACTTGACCATTTATGTCTGCTGCCTGCCCCAACCTCAGCCTGCTCCTTGGCCCTGTCTGTTCTCTATGGGAACCTCACCTAAATCCTGATGGCCTTAGAATCCAAGAATTCAAACTGTAAAGGAAGGGGCTGGTATAGGTGAAGCAGACCTGGTCCCAGTCCTATGAGTCCACCTACTGTTGGCAAGGGCCCTTCTGGGTCAACAGGGAGGCAGCATCAATCTCACCACAGTGCATGGGCTCAGTTATTGGATTAAGAAAAGTAAAAGAGGTGCTGCCTGAGAATTTGCCTATAGTGTGCTGATCAGGGGCACTATGGCACTTAATGCCCCGAGAAGGCAGGAAACTCCCAATCCTAGGGTTAGAATCATTTTCCAACCTCTCCTCAGGTCCTAATTTCAGTTATTCTCACTTTTAATAACACAGATATCCACTGGAGGAGTTACTAAATTCTGGTGCCATGGGTAATTTTATCAAGGAGGGCTTAGTAAGATAGTATAGCTGTCTAGTTATACCCCTGGACCCACCAGCAAGGATCTATTTGGTTTTGGGAGATTCTCTTCTGAGCCACTTGTCTATGACTACCAATTCCATGACCTTACAAATTGGAACCTTGCACAAGGAACAAACAACTCTCTTTATCCTTCCTAAAGTCATAAATTCCATTATATTTGGTCTGCCCTGGCTGCTGAAGAACAACCCTACCATTGTTTGGCAGTCCTTGGAAATAACACCATGAGGGTCCTTCTGCCTTAAAGAATGCCTTCCTCAAGTTGCGTCTGCTCTCAAGATCTCCACTCCAGTTCTCAGTAAGAAACATGCAGAAACACTGCTCCCTCCAGACCTTTTGATTGCCCAATTTATCTGCTTCCAGGGAAGATGCCTCCCAGAGGCAGGGTCTACCCATTGTCCATTCCAGAAATGAAAGCAATGACTAACTATGAGAAGGAAAATTTGGAATGGGGATTTATCTGACCATCATCATCTCCGGCAAGGGCGGATTTCTTCTTTGTAAGGAAAAAAGGATAGGTCTCTCCAGCCCTTTATTGACTAATGCAGTCTTAACGCTATCACTTTAAAAAATCAATACACTTTAACATTGATTGCAAAGTTGTTCAACCATCTGCAGGGAGCTCGAAAATTCTCCATGCTGGACCTTAGTGGTGCCTATAATCTCATCTGCATCCAAATGGAAGACAAATGGAAGATAGCATTTAATATCTGTGATGGGCATTATGAATACATTGTGATTTCATTTGTCTACTGTAATTCCTCAGCCATGTTCCAGCATATGTTCAATGAGATCTTTTGGAATCTCCTGCAGTCCTCTGTGGAAGTTTACCTTGATGATATTCTCATTTTTTTCCTGTTCTCTGACCCAGCACCGGGAACATGTTAAATTGGTATTTCAGAGACTTCAGGAAAATCAACTCTACTCCAAATTAGAGAAATGCATTTTCAAACTGGTGGAATTGCCTTTTTTGGGTTACATCATCTCACAACAGGGTCTTCAGATGCATCCAGAAAAACCTGGACTATTCATGATTGCCCAAACCCATTGGCCTTAAAACTTTACAATGGTTTTTTGGCTTTATGAATTACTACCGACAACTTATTCATAATTATTTCCACCATAGTCACCCCTCTCACATCTACCAAAAAAGGTTCTAACACCAAGAATTGGTAAGAAAAGACATCGTTTGAGCATTCAGCCAACTTAAAGCAGCATTTCTTGATTCCTCTTGGCTCCAACATCCTGATCCTCTGAAGCCCTTTGTTGTCAAGATAGATGCCTCTGCTGCTAGAGTAGGGACTGTCCTCTCACAGCACAACAACAAAGGGACTTTTATGCCTTACTTCTTCTATTCAAAGAAGTTTACTCCTAAAGAAGGGAACTACACTATTGGAGACAGAGTGCTACTAGCTGTCAAACTTACTTTTATTTACTTGAAGGATCCATATATAGTATATACTAATCATAAAAATCTCCATTATCTCCAGCTGGCTCAACAGTTGAACCATTGTCAAGCCTGGTGGGCCCTATTCTTTAAACAATTCAATTTTGAACAAGTATCGTGTAGTGGAGATAAATCAATGAGCAGACCCGTCTCATGCTCCTTTGAAGCTGAAGATATACTAGATATACCATGTCACATTATTGACCTTGCAAACATTTTGGCAGCCATAGCAGTTACCATACTCTGGGGAGACTATCATCCCTAAATGTCTGTGAGAGAAGGTTACTCATTGAGAAAATGACTTTCAACTTGCAGGTTACCTAGGTAACAAAAAAAATCCTTGAACTACTCTCTCACCATTATTGGAGACTGCAAGTTAGGCCAGTGGGACATCGCCAATCTCACCACAGTGCAGAAGCTGACATGCCGTGATAATAGATTTTTAGAAAAGGTGTATGTAGCAATGGGAGAGCTCACTGGGGTTGTGGTGGGGATGTTTTTAGGAAAATGGAGGATTTGGGTATATAAGGAGTGTATAGGTGGGCTGGGTGGGATTGTACATGGGGGGAATGTCTGTTGGTGGGTCTGTTGGTGGGTGGCAGTTGGTGTTGAAGGTGTGTGTTTGGATATGTGAGGTTTGTGTAGGGAGTACAGGGCTGTGTTTAGTGTGGGTGTGTGGAGGGATTAGAGGGGGAAATGGATATATACTGGTGTGTTTTGAGTGAATGGGACTTTGTGATAGGTAGTGTTTGTAGATGAATGGGGGTAGAGTGATGTACTTTTTGGGATTATTTTTGTGGATTTAGAGGTATGTGAT
Source organism: Rhinatrema bivittatum (assembly GCF_901001135.1). NCBI lineage: Eukaryota > Metazoa > Chordata > Amphibia > Gymnophiona > Rhinatrematidae > Rhinatrema > Rhinatrema bivittatum. Next base: position 605,873,685 of record NC_042615.1, read on the forward strand.
GGTGTAAGGAATTGTGTGTGTTGTGTTTGTTGTGTATAAGTTAGATGTGTGTGATGAGGTTTGTACATGGGGGAATCCAGGGGTATGAATGTGTATGTGGATGTTTGGTGTGTAAGCAGATATGTGATGGTGTCAAGGTGTGTGTTGGAAGATGGATGTGTGTTTTTGGGTAGATTTGTGTGGGGTTCTGTGATGGTAAAGTGTGACAGGTTATGTATGTAAAGGGAGTTGTAGCTGTGGGATTTTTGGATATATGGATGTGTGTATATTTGTGTGTGTATGTGTGTTTGTGTGTGTGTATGTGTGTATAGGTTAGAGCTGTAGTTGCAGGAGTGTGGGTGAGAGGTTGGGACAAATGTGTGTATGTGGCATGTGTTTGAGTGTGATGGGGGGCTGATTAGAATCTGTGTCATTTATTTTCCCTCTCTCTTTGTGATGAGGGAGGGAGGTATAAGTATGGGGGTGAGGATATGGGTGTACTGGTACCAAGTAAATGTGGGAAGAGTGTGTGTGTGGGGAAGGTTGCATTTGAGGAAATTTATTTGTGGATGGTTTAAGAATATGTGAGGTATGTGTGGGCATGAGAAGAGAGTGGGCTGTGTGTGTATAATGAGTGGATGTGTCTGTGTGTGTGTGTATGTGTTAGATGTGTTCATTGGGTGTCTTTAGGTTTGTTTATGTGGAAAGTATGTGTGGGATTGATGTATGGGTTAAAGGTGTGTGATATATTATGGGTGGGGGTGAGTGAGAAGGATATATGGGTGTATGGGGTCTGTGTGGGAAGGGTTGGTAAGTATACATGTGTAATGCAATGTGTAGGGGTGTGTGAGAGGATATATGTATATGGGTTGTGGGAGTATGTAGGAATTTGTGGATGCAAGGGTGTGTGGGGGCATGGGGATGTGGGTATAGTGTGTATGGAGGGGAATGTAGAAGGGGTGGTGAGGGGGGTAGAGTGTGTGTGTGTGTGTGTGTGTGTGTGTACTTTGGAAGCACTTTTATGTGCCAACTTTGCCAGTTGCTTCAGGTATTTCCAAGTCTGTACTTCTTTCCCTTTGATGCTCTTTCCCAAAGTATAGAAAGGGTGAGTGTCTGTGTGTGGGAGAATTGAGAGGAGGATGGGGGAGGGTGTTTAGAATGGAGCACTGGTCAGCATGCCTACAGCCTGAACAGATTCTAAGTTTCCCATAGATACCAATATAATGGAGAAAAGAAAATTATAATTGTACACAAATACAATTATGAGAGTGATGTAAAAGGATCTCTCACATCTGCATTGCATGCATCCCATAATAAATTCCTATGAGTGCCCTATCCTTCATTAAGTCTTTTAGGCAAGTACCAATAGAAAAAACATGTTTCTCATTTTTTATAAACGAATCATCAAGGAGTATTTTCTGTCAAGATAACAGTTAGCTGCAAAGAACAAGTGTCTAAAACAGGAACAAAGTCAGACCAAGTTATAACACCAGTTTCTGCTCCTCTAATGTTTAGTAGCAGATCTCTACTGCCTCAGTGTGCCTTGCACACCCCCAAGCTACCAAAAGGGAATAAAGTGCTAAGACATGGATAATGTATGTGTTAATAATGTTTGATATTTCCTTTTGGAAGGTTAATGGATATACTATGGCATTCTACTGTATGTGTCTGTGATGGAAAAGTTTCAGAGGGAAAGAGTTCATCACAAGGGTAAGGAGTGGCATGATATTTGACATGTAGAACAACCTCTTTTGGGTATGGACTACAGCTGTATTGGGGCTTCTCCAGCATAACAGAGTGTTAGGAAAGTTCTGTGTTAGAGCTGGGAGTTAGCAATCTGTTGTGAACTGGTCCTGTAGAGGGAGGAGTTAGCAATCTTGTTATGCATTGACTCCTGTGGAAGGAGGAGTTAGCAATCTTGTTGTGAACTGGTCCTCAAGAAGGAGGAATTAGCAATCTGTTAGAGACTCCGTGAGGAGTTAGCAATCTGATATGCCTCAATCCCTAAGGAGGGAGGATTAGCAAACTGTAAAGGTATAGACTGCGGAGTTGCAATCCGTAATGAATCTGTTGCTGAAGACTCCTGATAGGGAAGGAGAAGCAATCTGTTACCAGTGGAATGCTTGGAGAGGGCACTCGGCTAAAAAGGAATGAAGATAGGTGGATCCTTGGGCCGATGGCAGATGACAGTGCCTCCAGGAGGATATCCTGAGAGGGACCATCAGCTAGACTTGGGTATGGAGACAGACACAGATAGTTCTTTTATTAGACAGGTTAGTAGAACCACCAGAGGTGGCAGTAGTGAGCTGATATGCCCGACAGGGCTGAAGTCCCTCAGGAATTGGAACAGAGATCCCAGGGTTGCTGAGCTGTAGAGAAACTATAGATAGTGAGTAGACAGGGTATGCTGTGTTCATAGCCAGAACTAGATGACAAAACTCACATAAGGTCTTAAAGAAGCTCAGTAGCTGGAAAGGGTTAGGCCCTCGAGGAGCGAGTACCTGGTTCCAGGGAAAGCTCTGAGAGAGCGATGGTAACTCACAATTGTCTGTATCTGTAATAGCTTCCAGGCTGTAGAGAATCTTCAGAGTGTTCAGGAACATGGGCCCTCGAGGAGCGAGTACCGGTTCCTATCTGCAATCTGAAATAAAGAAAAGAGAGTGAGGCCCCCTGGTAAGTCCGAGGACGCAGAGTAGTGTGGACTAATCCTTGCTAACTCGATTCGTTAGCAATTACTGAGACCTTTTATATTGGAAGCGGATGATGTAATCCAGGGGGACACCCCCGAGTTTCGCACCATTGCTGGTACATCAATCGGAGTGTGTGCGTGCACCCTACATCATCAGGAACATGGCGGATCTGCAGCATCGTGCCGGTTCGGGACGCTGGAGGGAGACGGCAAAAAGACGCCACGGCAGCAAAGCGTCCATCAGACCTGGAGGGAGTTGCCACAGAGGTAAAGAGGGTGGAGTGAGGGCATCGAGCAGTGACGGTCGCAACACAGAGCAATAAGGGAGATATAGATGTTTACCCCCCTCCAGGAGTTTCAGTATGGGAGAAGGAGTCAGGTGGGGATACTCTCCAAGTATCTTATGAAGCCTTTATGATAATGAATCTTCCCTCCTTGACCCTTTAAATCAAAGAGAAAAAGGAAAGAATTTAGACAGTAGGAAATCAACACCACACTTTTTCTTGTCAGTTGAGGCAAAGAAAACACATGTTTAGATTCAGCTAAATCCCTAGTAATTTGAAAGTGTGTTTCTTATATAAAAGTATTTTGCTGATAGAGTTTTATCTTCTTGGAGGGAGCAGTCATACCTTTTTACATTGATGGAAAAAAGTATGGTGTCAGCATAGAAAGTCGTGTTATAGGAGAGAGTTCACAGAAGAAATGTCTCGTGGATTTCATGGCATAAGAGAAGAACCATCTGGGAAATAAAACAATATAAGCATCAATAAGCAACCTCTTTAAAGCAACAACAAAACCCTGCATAGACCTACAAAATGTTAGGGAGACCTGTAAATCCTAAGTATCACCATCCTATACTCCACACACTCATCAAAATATCCACAACCCTTTAGGTCATGCCATTACATGGTGTTCAACCTACAACTCTCCTTTTGGAGAGATGAGAACATCAACACCCCCCCCCCCCCACCAAGATGAGAAAAGATTAGGAAAGGAAAAATATAGATATGAGAGAAATCTAGATCCAGTACACAAGTCATAGAAGCCAAAAGATGAGACTAAATGCAAAGCTCTCCTATCCAGAGAATGAAGAAAAGGAAAATAAAATACACAAAAGGGGAGAAAAAAAAGAGATAAGAAAGAAGGAAGAGACAATTCTTGCCATATAAAATAGTTAACAGAATTCTACTTCAAACAATGATTAACTGGAAGAAATATAAGTGAGATTTTACTTCACCAATCAACCATGATTGGGCTTATTTCAATCCAAAGGTGGAAATATGAGCATTATTCTCCACTGCTAGTCGTCTGCGCTTCCTACGTTCTTCTTTCCAAAGATGAGAATCAAACGAGTCTTCTTCCGACTGATGATCTTTATGCTTATCACTTTTAAATTCCTCAAAGGCTGCAAAGCATTGTTGGGCTGAAAGCAAATGAAATTTTCTGGAATCATAGGTGAATATGAGGGAAAAAGGAAAATCCCATCTGTATTCAATACTTGTATTCCTAAGGCAAAAGAAAGTGTCTGGCACAATGGAGAAAGCTTTAAATAAAAAAAAAAATAGGCATCAGATACATGAAAGAGCAAACTCCTGTGAGGCGGACTTCATATTCCTGAAGTATATAATGCCAGTGTGGGAAGAATCTAATAAACCACGTGAAGTAATAGACTGGCTGAGGAGAAAGGCCGCAGGCATGCCACATGCACATTATTAGTTTATCATGATACCCTCTGTGGACCACTTCCACACAGCCATCTCAAATGGACGCTAATTAAAGACTGATGACTATTAATGCCATATGAGTACACAATAATTATTATGATTTTGGAAATGTTTTCCTCTTCATTCAACCCTCCCTCTAAAAAGAGATGTTCTGTTCTAAAATATTCTCATCAACTCCCCTTGTTCCCCACCACAGCATCACAGAGAGAATTAGTAGGTGGACCAGTAATTGATAGTGCATTAATTGAGGGATCAATTGCTGTGTCTCTGTGCTAGCAAAAACAGCTCACTCCAAGGCAGCAATCTTCTCCATCCCGGGGGTGGGGGGAGGGGAAGGTAGGCATTTACTCTTTTGCACTATGAGACCAGTACTATTGGTATCAAAAAACAAAAAAGGAAGAGAAAATGAAGAAAATACTCTTCAAAGTGAGCTTGAATCTCTAGTATCTTCTACCCATCTACATTTGAAGCAAGAGCAGCACGTAAGTACAGCTACAGAATGAGAGGTCTGATAGCAATGCTATTTTCCCAAGCTTGCTTGTTCACATTCTCAAATCCTCCTATACTAGGTAAGGCAAAGGACGTCAAGAAAATATCAGACAAGTAAAATTAAAACTGAGAAGAGCCTTACTCAAAATAATAAGACTAAAATATGTTACTAGGTCTCAGAACACTAGAGTATTATCACCCAAAAACAAAATATGGTAAAAATTATAAGATGGGAAAAAGGAGCTAGGAATCTAAGCAACCATTTTGTCTCAGGTTTGCTAATACCCCCTGATTTTTCTGGTTTTTAAACTCATCCAAGATTTTAACATTTTCTTCCTGCATGCCAGTTTTGGTAAATTTCCCTGCTCTTTTTTTGAAGAGTTTTTGTGCCTATAGACAGACAGAAGATTGGGCAGACAGATGGATATTGACCCCCTTTTACATAATTATTCACATCATTTTGTATATCAGAAAGCATAGAAAATACATAGCAAACCCCTACAATGATCAGGAAACAACACATAACTACAAATTAGGAAAGACAGGGAAAAATATCATGTAAATTTGTGATAGAGATGTGCATCATGTTTTTTTTTTTATCGTGTCAGGCTTTGTTTCAGGGCCACCAGTGGGAAATTTGGTTCATTCAGGTTTTTGTTTTTTTTCAGGGGGGGGCACAATTTTCAGGTTAGTACGCACTAACTCCTGATAGTGCACACTAATGGGTCAAAGTTAGTGCATGCTAAAGGAAGCTTTTCGGTTCCCCAAACCATACCAAATTAGGCAATTTTGTTGAAATTGCCTAATTCAAGAAAAACAAATGCACATCTCTAATTTGTGCTTCCCCCACCCCGTACCATGTACTGTTTTATTTAATGTGGGAGGCACTAGTTTTCAAAATATTTGCTGGGGAGAGAAGGGGATAAAGCTGGAGAGCTGGTAGTGGTACATGCAAGATTTTTACAACTATTGCCTTTTGAGGGGAGGAGTCTTGGCCTGATGGGGGTTGTAATATTAGTGGTGGTGGAATGAAAATCAGACCCAGAGGCTCACAGGGGTATATCAACCCCATTCTAGATTAGCTGGATAACTCAAACCCTTCCTTGAATGCCCCATTTTTATCCAGCTAAATTATAGCCAAATAACTACTTATCTGGCTATAATTTAGCCAGATCTACTACAAAAATGCCAAATTTACCATTTAGATAGATAACTTTTGAATTATCCATCTAAATGGATTTAGACTCGTTTCAGAAATTTCTCATGCAATGCCAGCTTTAAAAAGAACATCCCACTCATATTTCTAAATTTTTGTTTGAATGCCTACTTTAGTCTTTATTTTCTTGTTAATTTATATTTATTACTTCATATGTTATTCATCATTTAAATATTAATATTATGTATGCTTCATTTTATTATGTTATTATTCATTATAATATTAAAATTTTCTTTGGAATCAAAAGTGGAAAATATACATTTATACATAGTGCTTTTTTCACTCATCCTACATACACATACAAAGAAACCATATAATTAGCTTGTTGCCACATAATAAAAAATGGGCCAAAGAATCAACATTCCTGAAAGCTTTCACATCTCTTAATTCAATCTTTGTACAAAATTGCAGACTGTCTGCCTACCTTCAGTGTCAACTCTTTTTCTGTCACAGCTCTAGCCCCCTCCACTCTCAAACATTGATTAAAGAACTTTCCCCTATTATCCTCTCCCCCCCACCCCCATCTGCTTCTACCTATCCTGATGAGAACAGGAGGTGAGGTGAAGTTAGAATGGACAGAAAAAGCAGTCAGAATATTTGATCCATCTCAAATCGAAGATGATTTTGATATAATTCCTGGATGGTCTCTTTGGAAGAATTTCATCTTTGTAGAAAGGTTCTTGTAACTGCTTAAGTGACCAATCATACACTATTTACAAACATCTGAATGTGTTTAGGAAGTCTGCAACAACTGGTGTCCACAGCTGGCATAGAGAGCATTAATTTCAATTTATTGAAATCTTGATGACTGACATTAATGCTGACAATTTTCAGTTTGTGTTAAAACAACCCCTTTTAATATCTCTTACCATGTGTCAAAATATGTGCACATATTTTTCTGTATAATTAACATGACAAACTGCTGATACTGAGGGTATTTTTAGCATTAAGAAGCTCATACACTTGGAAAGGTGACAAGGAATTTCTCACAAAAATATAAAAAGGATGGTTTTACCATTTCAATTCAAAACAAAATTGACATTTCACAGTTAAAGGTTTTAATTTCCGAGAGTAATTTCAAGCAACTATGAACAGCATATGGTCACATGGAGACATACGAGCATTTTATAGCCTGCACATATCACATCTGCATATATTATAAAATGCATCATGTGTGCCCTGTAACTTATGTGCATATGTATTCTTATGTGTGAAAGCATTCAATGCATTGAAAGCGAGTATTTCAATGTATTGTACATGTGTACTTTTCCTACCAATTTAAAAAATATATCTGTTTATATTTCATGTGTAAATGTAATGTAGGGATTGTTCATGTAAAACATTATTTACGTATGTAAGTTGACATATTTAAAAACATGTGCATGTAACTGAAATTACCAGTTTTCTGATCCTCCACCAATTAACCCAGTCCTCCAGGTCATCAAGAAAGAACCTTCTGGATCTTCAGCCTGAATCCCCTCTAGTTCACCCAGACCTCCAATCAAATCAATGCTATTCCTTAAACATGTTTGATATCACTTATGCAAGATAATTGGCAGATGTAAAATTATGAGAATAAGTTGATAATAGTACATTCATATGTCTTTTTAAAAATAGCAGTTTATGCACGATTGTTGGCACTGTCCAGGAATGCCCCTAGACCACCCCTTTATTATATGCATATATAGGGGTAGATTTTCAAACCAACGCGCAGGTGTACATGTGCGCGCGCTACCTGGTACACACACATGTACTCCCAATTTTTTAACTTGTGCGTGCAGGCGCACAAAATTTATAAAATCAGGGTCAGCGCATGCAAGGAAGTGCACACTAGTGCTCCTTGTGCGTGCCGACGCCTGCGGGCTTCCCCCATTCTCTTCCCCCTAACCTAACCTTCCCACCCCTTCCCCTAACCTTTCCCCCCTAATCCTACTCTAACCCCACCCAAAATTCTTGTCCAACCAGGTTGCGCGCGCCGGCAGCCTGCCGGCACATGATCCTCCAACACAGCAGCAAATGGCTGCTGTGTTGGAGGATCATGCGCCGGCAGCCTGCCGGCACATGATCCTCCAACACAGCAGCAAATGGCTGCTGTGTTGGAGGCCTCTGTCCCGCCCATGACCCTCCCTAGACCACCCCTCCCAACCCCCGGCCGCCCCTTTTTGCAAGCAGCGGGACTTATATGTGTCCCGGGGCTTTAGGCCTGGTGCGCATAACCTTTTGAAAATCCGGCCCATATTGTTTTAGTGAGGGACAGACTTGCACAAGACATCTCAATGTGTGCCCAGTACAGGAGATAGGTTTTAGTCCCTATGTAAGAAGGAGTCAGCAGTGTTTGTGAACCCTGTGAGGAGAAGTACTGTATGCAGTTGCAAACTGAGTGACCCAGATAAGCTGAATGCTGAGCCCACAGCCTGGAAGGGAAGCCGGTAACAGTTTGTGTTGACAATAACCAACAAGGACTGAGTTACATAGTCTGGGTAAACAAAGGCATGGGTGTAGCTTGCTTATTGCGGCGGTTACTACCCCTAACTATGGTAGATATTCACTTGGATGCAGTTCCAACACTGCTTCCTACATTAATGGTGCGGGTGGAAGGGAAATAGAACCAAAAGGTTACTAAGAGCCAAGAGTAACAGAAGTATGAGAGAAATAAAAAAAAAAAGAAGAAAAAAGTGCATAGCTTGCTGGGCAGACTGGATGGCCGTTTGGTCTTCTTCTGCCGTCATTTCTATGTTTCTATGTTTAGAAACTGGGCTCATTGCCAGTTTCTTAGTGGTCTGGGTGCTATAAAATAGATATTCTGAGAGCTGGCAGAGCACTGACCACCAGTTCCTTCTCTCTAACCCATGAATAACACTGCTGACTTGCTGAAGACCAAATGTTCAGGGAAGTGTTCTTGTATACACTTGTATTATTACTTTACTGAAATACTCTCATTATATATTTTCATAATATATTCCTATTACTCACACTCATTACTAGTGGTTGTGTTACAGTCATACTGTACTGTAAAAGCAAAAGATAAGAGAGGTTGCTAAATGTGCACAGAAATAGAGGACCTTGGTAAGCCTTATCCAAATATCTAGGCTCCATTTCATGACATATATGCACACGAAACCTAATATATGTGCATATTTTTTATGTTTCTAAATTTGTGACTGTGCAACTAGGGGTTACTCACACACACACACACACACACACACATATATATATGTATATATATATATATATATATATATATATATATATATATATATATATATATATATATATGCTAAAGTTTTTACAAATGTAACTCTTTGAAAATTACTTCCTTTATGCCCTAAATTTATAAACTGTTGATTTTTGTACTTGGTAAATCTTTTATTTGTATGTAGTTTAAATATTGTTTAAAAACAAACAATATGAATGTTCTTCATTAAGAAATTGACTTTTTGCATAAATAGAGGCATGAATATTTATGCAAATGTATGCAAATTCACCTGACAACTACTGCATAGTTTTAAAAAATCTGCCAAAGAATTTATTAACTCTTGCCACAGAATTCTGAAAAATCTGCTGCAGGAAACCGGGGGCTCTCTCCCTCTCTCTATATATATCTATAACTATTAGAGATGAGCTTCGTTTTTTTCTACCAGGTCATTTTTTGAGTCAGACGCTTCGGGGTAAAGTTCGTTTTTCCTTGGTTAGTTTTTTTGAAAAACGAACAAAAACGAAACGGGGAAAAACGAAACGGGCCCAAAAAACGACGCGGGAAAACAAAGCTCAAAAAAACCCACTCCAAGCATTAAAATCTACCATAATACATTAAATACAACACCCCCCCCCCCACCATCCCGATCCCTCCCCAAGACTTACTAACATCCCTGGTGGTCCAGCGGGGTCGATTTCTCCTTCTGTGCCATTGGGCTGTCCGGCCTGCTTAGCATCAAAATGGCGCCGATAGCCTTTGACCTACTATGTCACAGGGGCTACCGGTGCCATTGGTCAGCCCCTGTCACATGGTAGGAGCAATGGATGGCCGTCAGCTGCCAGTAATCAAAATGGCACCGATAGCCTTTGCCCTCACTATGTCACAGAGGCTACTGGTGCTATTGGTCAGCCCCGTCACATGGTAGGAGCACAAGATGGCGACGGCCATCCATTCTTGGCATTCTAATGTTACATGACATTATCTTTCATTCATATATTCATTTATTTATTTATTTGTTTTTATATACCGATATTCACCCAAGGGTATCACATCAGTTTACATAATTACCATTGAGATGATGTGATTACAGGTCACACTATCTTTACATTGAGATGATGAAACTACAGAGAATTATAGTATTGTAGAGAATAGAATAATAACATTTTAGAAACTACAGCGAATTATAGTATTGTAGAGAATAGAACTGTAACATTTTAGAAACAAAACAGCTTATTTTTGTGGCAGTATAATAGCTACTGATTAATTTGACTATTACGTGTCTTCATTGTAGGATATGTGTGGGTTGGGGATCTGTTTGGTAGTGGTCGTTGGAGATTACGTGGAGTTAACTGTTGTCAGGGTAGACTTTTTGGAATAGCCATGTTTTTAGTGATTTCTTAAATATCTGTGATGAGGATTCCATTCTGAGATTTGCAGGTAGTTTGTTCCATAGTGTGGGTCCTGCTATTGAGATTGCTCATTCTCGTGTTGAGGTGCGTTTGGCCTGTTTGTTGGAGGGAATGGAAAGTAGTCCAGAGTTGTTGGATTGCAGGTTTCTTTGGGAGGTGTATGGGAGAAGGGTGTCCTTTAGCCAGTCTGTTTTTTTGTTGTTAAGGGATTTGTGTATTAGGGTAAGGGTTTTGTATTGGATTCTGTGGGTTATGGGGAGCTAGTAGAGGTCTTTTAGTATGAGGTGATGTGTGGAGCTGTTTGTTAGGAATCTGGCTGCAGCATTTTAGAGTAGTTAGATGGGTTTGAGGGTGGAGGTTGGGAGCCCAAGGAGGCTGGAGTATCAGTAGTTGAGTTTGGAGAAGATGTGGGCTTGGAGTAGGGATCGATAATCTTGGCTGAGTAGTAGGGGTTTGATTTTTTTGAGGATTTGTAATTTGAAATAGCCTTCTTTTATTATAGTGTTGATATAGGTTTTCAGGTTGAGTTCGGAGTCTAGGGTGACGCCTAGGTTTCTTGCACTTGTGACGAGATAGTTTGTACTTTGCGAGGATGTGTAGTCTTGAATGTTCCATGCTGGTGGTTTGTTAGTGATGTGTAAGATTTCAGTACTTGTGTGTTTGAGGATGAGTGCTATTTGGGATAGGAGTTTTTGTATTTGGGTTAGTATGGAGTTCCATTGTAGCAGGGTGTTCTGTATGATTCCTTTCATGGGGATAAGGATCTGGACATCATCGGCGTAAATGAATTATTGGAGGCCCAGGTCAGTGAGGAGTTTGCAAAGTGGGAGCATGTAGATGTTGAAAAGGGTGGAGGAGAGAGAAGAACCTTGAGGGACTCCGTGTGAAAGGTGGTATTGTTTTGATTCCTTGTTGTTTAAGGTTACTTTGTAGCTTCTGTTCAAGAGGTAGGATCTGAACCATTTGATTGTAGTACCATCTAATATGATTTCAATTAGTCTGGTTAGGAGGGTGTTGTGGTTGACGGTGTCGAATGCGGCAGATATGTCCAGTAGTATGAGAAGGTATAATTGTCCGGTGTTTAGACCTCTGAGTGCTGAGTCGGCATGGGTAAGTAGGAGTGTTTCCATGCTGAGTATTTTTCTGAATCCATGTTGGGATGGATATTAGGGATGTGAATCGTTTTAGGACGATTAAAATTATCGTCCGATAATTTTAATATCGTCTTAAACCGTTATGGAACACAATACAATACAGATTCTAACGATTTATCGTTATAAATCGTTAGAATCGTGAGCCGGCACACTAAAACCCCCTAAAACCCACCCCCGACCCTTTAAATTAAATCCCCCACCCTCCCGAACCCCCCCCAATAACTTAAATAACCTGCGGGTCCAGCGGCGGTCCGGAACGGCAGCGGTCCGGAACGGGCTCCTGCTCCTGAATCTTATCGTCTTCAGCCGGCGCCATTTTCCAAAATGGCGCCGAAAAATGGCGGCGGCCATAGACGAAAAAGATTGGACGGCAGGAGGTCCTTCCGGACCCCCGCTGGACTTTTGGCAAGTCTCGTGGGGGTCAGGAGGCCCCCCACAAGCTGGCCAAAAGTTCCTGGAGGTCCAGCGGGGGTCAGGGAGCGATTTCCCGCCGCAAATCGTTTCCGTACGAAAACGATTCGCGGCGGGAAATCGCTCCCTGACCCCCGTTGGACCTCCAGGAACTTTGGCCAGCTTGTGGGGGGCCTCCTGACCCCCACGAGACTTGCCAAAAGTCCAGCGGGGGTCCGGAAGGACCTCCTGCCGTCCAATCTTTTTCGTCTATGGCCGCCGCCATTTTTCGGCGCCATTTTGGAAAATGGCGCCGGCTGAAGACGACAAGATTCAGGAGCAGGAGCCCGTTCCGGACCGCCGCTGGACCCGCAGGTTATTTAAGTTATTTGGGGGGGGGTTCGGGAGGGTGGGGGATTTAATTTAAAGGGTCGGGGGTGGGTTTTAGGGGGTTTTAATGTGCCGGTTTTTCGATTTTTCGATTTTTAACGATTTTTAACGATTTTTCACGATATTTTATCCCCCCAAACGGCAACAATACGATTCCCTCCCCCTCCCAGCCGAAATCGATCGTTAAGACGATCGAGGACACGATTCACATCCCTAATGGATATAGTATTTTTTGGGTTTCCAAGTGTTCGGAGAGTTGATGGTTTACAGCAGTGGTTCTCAACCTTTCTAATGCCGTGACCCCGCAATACAGTTCCTCATGTTGCGGTGACCCCAAACCAAAAAATAATAAATTTTTCCATGGCCCGGCAAGGCGGGGTGGGGGTGGGGCGAGGGTGGGGCTTTGGTCATATGGGGGCGGGGTTATGGATGGGGTTGGATTTTAGTGCATACTTATTTATTATGACATTTATAAACAGAACCACCATTCCTCATAAAACAATAAAATTAAGAAACATAAAGCATCAGTTATAATAGTAAAACCATACTAAGAAAAGAATATTTTAAAATTACTGATAAATAGAATTTCTATTAATTAAAATCATATACATTTTTATAATTTCCCAAACACCAATAAAATATTTCAAAACAGCACATATATCAAATAACACACAATAATTAAAACTAATAAGGATTTTAAAAAGCCCCTGCTGTCCATACATGGGAGCTCTTGATTTCCAGTCACCCTGATATTGTCGAGGATTAGGAGGTTATCCTCTCTCTCTCACATGTCCTTTCTCTCTCACACATACACTGTCACATACATACACATTCATGCTCTTATACCCACCATAACCTCTCACTCTCACAGACACTGATCACTGATACACTCTCAGGTTTAAGACACTCTCCCCCCCCCCCCCCCCCACTCACACACACTCTTACTCCCCTGGATTTTCTCATACACACTCATGCTCTCACTCTTACTGGCTCCCTCACAACCTCAGAGCCTCTCAGATAAAACTCAATGCAGCAGAAATAATGCTGAATGTTGAGAATTGTGTATTGCAGACTAATCTGGAAAATGCACTAATTTCTACATGAGTCATAATGAATCAGTCCTCAGCTGCAGGCTTCAATTGATTATCCTGGCTCCCTTTAATGTTTGCCAAATACAGTTCATGTGTAACAGCAATCCTAATTCTCCACCAGATCAAGCTGATTTCACATCCCACTTCATACTTTGTCACCTCCAGCTGAGACAAACAATTAATCTAATTACTGCCACTGCTGCCACGTGGCTATTGGGGAGGCGCTGATTGCTGCTATTGGCACTGAAGCCCATTCTGCTGCCTCCTCTGTGCAGGCCCCGTGGGTTTCCACTTCCTCCATGTTGATCTCGTACATTGTGAGATCCGCATAGAGAAAGTGCTACTCTTGCACATTCCCAAAGATTACATGTGCCAATCAGTAAAAAGTAATTTTTTTTTTTTTTACATCTGCTTCTCTTTCTTATTTTTTTGCCATTTCCTTTTATATTGCCTTTTTTTCTATTTCTTTTCTCTCCACCTGTCTTCTTCCCTCAAACACACAGTCAGGTTCTCATTCTCACATGCATTTCTCTCTCACACACACACATACACACACAGGCTCTCACTGTCACATGCTCTCTCTCTCATGCAATCATTCATACACACAGTCTCTCACTGGCACAGGCTGTCTGAGTCTCACACACAGGCTCTCTCACACCCCCACATGCTGCCTTGCTCAAGCACAGGCTCTCACTCTTACATGCTGTCTCTTTCACACACACAGAGGCTCTCACATGCTGTCTCTGCAAACACACACAGTCTCTCAACTCACTCTCACACACAATCTCTCAACTCATCTCATACTCGCACACACCTCTCTCTCACCTCTGGGCCTCTTCTTTACGGGTTGCCACAGGATGGGCTCTGCAGCGGCCCTAGTCTTCCCGGCCCCGCTGCTCCTCTTCTGCACGCGGCTGAAGCGCCTCTTCTACCCACGCGGCTGACGCGCCTCCTCCTTCCTGCCCGTGCGGCTCCGGCAACATTTGTCTTCCGGGGCAGGGCGGGCAGGAAGGAAGTAGGAGGAGCACCTGCAGTGGCTGATACACCTCCTTCCTGCCTGCGTGGCTCCAGCAACATACTTCACCGCGACGCGCTAGCTTTTTGGGCCATGTCTCTTTCCGTTTGGGGTTGGAGGAGGCAGGTCTCCAGCTTCATCCCGCCTCCCCGCAGCAGCCGTGGCGCCGCGGACCGGCAAAAAACCCCAACGGCCCGGTACTGGTCCGCAGACCGGTGGTTGGGGACCCTGCTTTAGGCGACCCCTGTGTTTTGGTCATTCGACCCCCGCCGGGGTCGCGACCCACAGGTTGAGAACCGCTGGTTTACAGTCTTTTCAAGAATTTTTGAGATAAACGAGAGGTTTGATATAGGTCTGAAATTGGTAGGGTCATCAGCATCAAGGTGTGGTTTTTTGAGAATAGGTTTGATGATGGCACAATTGAGGGCTTCAGGGAAGTTTCCTTGTTCTAGTGATATGTTGATGATGTCAGCTATATGTTTGGCTATGATGTCTGGGATTAGTTTCAAGGTTTTGCTCGGGATAGGATCAAGAGAGTGTGTGGCTGGGTTTATTTTCTATATGATGTTTTTTTTATCTTGGAGGAGGCTGTGCTTTCAAAGGTGGTCCATGTGAGGACAGTGATGGGCTGTGGGGTCAGTGTATCCTTGGTTGCTTGAGGGGAGGTGGTTATTAGTTTGGTGATTTTGTCCAGAAAGAGCAGTGCTAGTTTGTCACATGCCATTGTGTTGTTCTCATTGGCAGGAGGGGTTTGGAGGAAAATTGCTACAATATATGCCACTGCATTGTCCATAGGACTTACTTGTATGAGTGCACTTTATGCAGGTAAATGGCTTTTGAAAATTGCTACAATAGTAGTTAGCGGAAGAGGATGTTGGGGAGGTACCCGTATTGGAGAAGGTTTTCATGGGCAATGATTAAGATGGACTGAATCAAATCACGGTGAACCTAGAAGATGTGGTAGACCTGATTGACAAACTGAAAAGTAGTAAGTCATCTGGACTGGATAGTATACACCCCAGAGTTCTGAAGGAACTAAAAAATGAAATTTCAGACCTATTAGTAAAAATTTGTAACCTATCATTAAAATCATCCATTGTACCTGAAGACTGGAGGATAGCTAATGTGACCCCATTATTAAAAAGGGCTCCAGGGGCGATCCGGGAAACTACAGACCGGGTAGCTTGACTTCAGTGCCAGGAAAAATAATGGAAAGTAGGGATGTGCAGACCAAAAGTTTAAGTTCATAAGTCCATAAGTCGAAAAGGGGTCCCATTTGCGGTCAATATGGACATATGGAGAATTCCATAAGTTGAGTCTATGTCCATATGTGCAAATAAAAATTTAAACCCCTCACCCGCCTTAATCCCCCCCCCCCCCAAGACTTACCAAAACTCCCTGGTGGTCCAGCGGGGTCAGGACGCCATTCCTGAACTCCTTTGCAAGGAGCACGTGCCGTCGGCGTCACGTCGGAGTGACGCGGACGTCACGTGATTCCCCACGCGTCCGCTCCCGGACCCTCACGGAACTTTTGGCCAGCTTGGGGAGTTTTGGTAAGTCTTGGGGGGGGGATTAAGGAGGGTGAGGGGTTTACATTTTTATTTAGATCAACAATCGCGATTTCCAACGTATTCAACATAGCTATGTTGAATAAGTTGGAAATCCGATCGTTTATGCCTCATCATTTTTTTAAGTTAAAAAAAAAAAAAAAAGTTGTGTTTTCCATTTAAGTTCAAAACGAATGCACACCCCTAATGGAAAGTGTTCTAAACTTCAAAATCACAGAACATATAGAAAGACATGGTTTAATGGAACAAAGTCAGCATGGCTTTACCCAAGGCAATTCTTGACTCACAAATCTGATTCACTTTTTTGAAGGAGTTAATAAACATGTGGATAAAGGTGAACCAGTAGATGTAGTATACTTGGATTTTCATGGGTCAGACAAAGGGTCCATCAAGCCCAGCATCCTGTTTCCAATAGTGGCCAATCCAGGCCAAAAGAACCTGGCAAGTACCCAAAAACTAAGTCTATTCCATGTTACCATTGCTAGTAATAGCAGTGGCTATTTTCTAAGTCAACTTAATTAATAGCAGGAAATGGACTTCTCCTCCAAGAACTTATCCAATCCTTTTTTGAACACAGCTATACTAACTGCACTAACCACATCCTCTGGCAACCAATTCCAGAGTTTAATTGTGCGTTGAGTAAAAAAGAACTTTCTCCGATTAGTTTTAAATGTGCCACATGCTAACTTCATGGAGTGCCCCCTAGTCTTTCTATTATCCGAAAGAGTAAATAACCGATTCACATCTACCCATTCTAGACCTCTCATGATTTTAAACATCTCTATCATGTCCCCCCTCAGCCGTCTCTTCTACAAGCTGAAAAGTCCTAACCTCTTTAGTCTTTCCTCATAGGGGAGCTGTTCCATTCCCCTTATCATTTTGGTACCCTTCTCTGTACCTTCTCCATCTCAATTATATCTTTTTTGAGATGTGGTGACCAGAATTGTACACAGTATTCAAGGTGTGGTCTCACCATGGAACGATACAGAGGCATTATGACATTTTCCATTTTATTCACCATTCCCTTTCTAATAATTCCCAACATTCTGTTTGCTTTTTTTTTTTAATTTTTTATTTATTCAAGTTTTAAACAAATACAATCAAGAACAACTTGATACAAGAAATTACATGCTTGTGACTATGACCATTAAGGAACATTACCCAATGAATCATGCCCTCAAACCACATGAGTTTTCCTAGTCCTCAACATAGAGGGATACCACATTGAAAATAATAAAGGCATTTTCAAAAAAGGAAAATTAAAAGTAATATAACAATCTAATTGGGGATTATTTACTATAGTATAGAGCTTATTTGTTGCATCATTGAGGGACTACTTCTGCTGGGAGACTCTCTACATCTTTTCCTGAAATAAACTTAATCAAATGAGATGGTTGAAAAAAACAGTACGTAACTGATTTATAAATTATACAACATTTGCATGGAAATTTTAACTTATATTGTGCCCCCATTTGCAAAAGTTTAGGTCTTACTATGAGAAATTCCTTCCTCCTCTTTTGTGTCTCTCTCGTCACATCAGGAAATACTCTTACATTTAATTGATAGAAATTTTCCTTGATGTTTCTAAAAAATAATTTTTTGATCCACTCTTTATCTGAATTCAATAAAAAGGATACTATTAACGTGGAGGGCTGTACCTCCTCCATATTTGTGGATTCCAACATTTCAGTCACATTTAAGGGCATAGTTGTTTCAAAATCTTGCCCTTTTTCAGATACATTTTTCCAGGAGGGAATATAATAAATCTGAGAAAGTGGTGGCATAGCCTGTTGGGGAACTTTTAAGTATTCAAGAACAAACTTGTTCCACATTTCTTTAGCAGAAATATTCGGTAGCTTGGGAAAATTAACCAACCTCAAGTTTTTACTTCGTGCTTGGTTTTCTAAATTCTCTAGCTTTCTAGATAAATACTGATTCTCCTTAATTATCATAACATTCTGGTCACTTAATCTTTTAGATTCCTTAGAAACATTTGCTATGACCTGATCTCTCTTACTATTCTCCACAATAACATTTTTCAACTTCAAATCTAAATTTTCTATTTTTTTTATAACCGGTTTCAATTGTAAGGTAACATTCTTATCCAAAACCACTAGGGTTTCCCATATGGCCTCTAAGGAAATATATCGATAGCCTTATTAAAGGTAAAGGATCAACCATATCAGCAAATATCTTATCAGAATTTGAGTCTGTATCCCGAAATAGTTCTTGTCCCTCAGCAACTTCCCCTTCCGAGCTGCCAAACAATTTGGTATTTCCTGCGGCTGAATTCATCGATTTTCCTGAGTCGTCTTCTACTCCTCCATTTCACTCCAATGGAGGGGTGGCGTCTCCAATTGATTCTGATCTAATTGTCGCAGGATTCTCAGGAGGAACTCTTTTATCCGGGAACAAAGAGATCTCCAAGTCAAGAGGGGAAACCATGCCTTCCTGGGTCCCCTCTAGCGACTTATCACCTGGCACTATAATCCCTCTCCTAATGTGGGCATCCATGGGGCCCAACACTTGACTAGCTAAGGTACTTTCAATCCACCTCTCTCGAGCTCTACGTTTCTGAGCCGAGTGTGGCATTCTTAGGAAACAACTCAATATACAAGTAATGAATAAACAAGAAGGTACTTAGCTTATTTAGATTGAAAAGTTGGTATCCCGCAGTTGGAGAGGGAAAGTTGTACTTAAATAAGAGAAAGTTCTTCGCGTAGACACTTGATGACAAATCCACACCAAATCTGCACAGAAGCCGCACCAAAGCCGCGCGCCCCTTTGGCGCGCGCGGCTTCGGCGACGCACCAGCGGCGGCTGCCCGCCATTCGGAGTTAGATTTTAACTCCTCCGACGTCGCCCTCCTATGATGTCATTCGGGGGCGTGTCCTCGGTTTACCTCGCCGGACCACAGGAACGCTCTGGCCTCAACCAGGCCACTGGACTCCGCACGAGAAACAGTCTCAGGGTAGGCACAAATTCCCAGTCTCCTGGGGAAGTGCAAGGAGGAGCAGCTTTTAAACTCCTCCAACTTCGCCCTCCTATGATGTCATTCGGGGGCGTGTCCTCGGTTTACCTCGCCGGACCACAAGAACGCTCTGGCCTCAACCAGGCCACCGGACTCCACACGATAAACAGTCTCAGGGTAGGCACAACTTCCCGGTCTTCTGGGGAAGTGCAAGGAGGAGCAGCTTTTAAACTCCTCCGACGTCGCCCTCCTATGATGTCATTCGGGGGCGTGTCCTCGGTTTACCTCGCCGGACCACAGGAACGTTCTGGCCTCAACCAGGCCACCGGACTCCACACGAGAAACAGTCTCAGGGTAGGCATAACTTCCCGGTCTCCTCTCTGTTTGCTTTTTTGACTGCCGCAGCACACTGAACCAACAATTTCAATGTGTTATTCACTATGACACCTAGATCTCTTTCTTGGGTTGTAGCACCTAATATGGAACCTAACATTGTGTAACTATAGCTTGGGGTAATTTTTCCCTATACGCATCTCCTTGCACTTATCCACATTAAATTTCATCTGCCATTTTGATGCCCAGTTTTCCAGTCTCACAAGGTCTTCCTGCAATTTATCACTATCTGCTTGTGATTTAACTACTCTGAACAATTTTGTATCATCTGCAAATTTGATTATCTCACTCGTTGTATTTTTTTCCAGATCATTTATAAATATATTGAAAAGTAAGGGTCCCAAAACAGATCCCTGAGGCACTACACTGCCCACTCCCTTCCACTGAGAAAATTGTCCATGTAATCCTACTCTCTGTTTCCTGTCTTTTAGCCAGTTTGCAATCCACGAAAGGACATCGCCACCTATCCCATAACTTTTTACTTTTCCTAGAAGCCTCTCATGAGGAACTTTATCAAATGCCTTCTGAAAATCCAAGTATACTACATCTACCGGTTCACCTTTGTCCACATGTTTATTAACTCCTTCAAAAAAGTGAAGCAGATTTGTGAGGCAAGACTTGCCATGGGTAAAGCCATGCTGACTTTGTTCCATTAAACCATGTCTTTCTATATGTTCTGTGATTTTGATGTTTAGAACACTTTCCACTATTTTTCCAGGCACTGAAGTCAGGCTAAATAAAAATTTAAATCTCCCCACCCTCCTGACCCCCCCAAGACTCACCAAAACTCCCTGGTGGTCCAGCGGTGGGGTCCGGGAACTCACTCAGACCCTCAGTGCTAGTTTCATCATGGCGCCGATAGCCTTTGTCACAGGGGCTACCGGTGCCATTGGTCAGCCCCTGTCACATGGCCATCGGCGCCATCTTGTGCTCCTACCATGTGACAGGGGCTGACCAATGGCACTGGTAGTCCCTGTGTCATAGTATGGGCAAAGGCTATCTGCGCCATTTTGAGTCCTGGCCTGGCGTCGGACGGCAGGTCGCTCCGGGACCCCCGTTGGATCCACAGGGACTTTTGGCCAGCTTGGCCGATCGCCGTCATAGTGAGGGCAAAGGCGATCGGCGCCATTTTGAGTATTGGCGGGACGGCGATTTTGAGTCTCAAAATGGCGCCGATCGCCTTTGCCCTCACATCTTAAATAAAATTACCTCCTGCCCCTGAGTCCACCAGGACAAGGGTTTGGAATTCCAACGGTCCGCAGATCAGAGAGACAGGGAGAGCGAGCGGAGGAGAGGGTGTAGTAAGGCCTAAAAAAAGTCCTCCCACAGGACTTATGCCCGTCCGTTTCCCAGACAGATGGGCATGTTTGGACTGCATGACCAGTTTGTCCACAAAACATGCACAAACCATTCATCTTCCGAAGTCTTCTCTCTTTGGATGTCAGGTGACTGCGACCAAGTTGCATTGGTTCTTCACCACTGGCAACAGGCATTACAGGAACCATCCTGAGTGCAGGCTTAGCACGAACTTCTTTCTGAACAGATCCTATACCAGGCTTGAGTTCTTGTACCTTATCACGAAGCTGGTGATCAATTCTAGTAGCTAAGGCCACTAGCTCATCCAGTGAGTCAGGTGTCTCACGAGCGGCCAGCTCGTCCTTCAAGCGGGAATCCAAACCTCTGAAGAAGAGGGTTTTCAGGCATCTAGGTTCCCAAAATAATTCAGTAGGAAGATTCTTGAACTCTATAGCAAAATCAGCCAGTGGTTGGTTGCCTTGCTTCAGGTCCACCAAAGCAGAACCAGCAACAGTGTTTCGGGCAGGATAATCAAAAATGGATTTGAACAAGTCCATAAATCCGTCAATATCCTGAAGTATAGGATCTTTGCGTTCCCACAGCGCGGAAGCCCAAGACAAGGCCCTTCCATCAAGATAAGATAGAATGTAAGTAGTCTTGGCGTAGGCTGTTGGGAAGTGAGAAGGTTGTAATGCAAAATGCATGCAGCACTGGTTTAAGAAGCCTCTAGTTCTTTGAATCTCCCCAGAGAAACGAACTGGAGCAGCAAGAGGCACAGTAGTCTTTACAGTTACTTCAGGTAACTGACTTTCATTACTGGAAGTAGAGCCTTGATTCTTCTGTGCGTGCAGCTGATGAAACGTAGTAGTGAGTTTCTCCAATGCATCTTTTTGTTCAGCAATGTGCAGGGCCTGGCCTGGAATGGCCTGCAAATCATTGAGCTGAGCCGGATCCATGGAGTTAGCAATCTGCTATGGTTATTGATGTTTGGATGGATCCTTGGACACTATGGCAGATGACCACGCCCATGGGGGGCAGTCCTGTGAAAGACTCTGGACACACAAACACAGATTTGAATCTTTATTTAAACAATTTTGGAAACCACCGGAGGTGGCAGTAGTGAGTAGTAGATGTTGAGCCCGGCTGGGCGAGTATCCCACAGGACGCTGGAACAGCGAATCCTCTGCTTGGCTGTGCTGTAGTGGAAAGAGACTGAGTTATGAGTACACAGTGAGAAAGATACAGAGTCCCAGGTAGAATAAGAGAAGCTCCGAGACAGGAAAAGCATGCCCTCGAGGAGCAAGTACCTGATCCCTTAGAGTAGAGAGACTCAGTAGTATTGTACTCACCCAGTGATTCCACTAGACGAGAGGTCTGGCACTGGAACAGAGGGCAGGCCCTCGAGGAGTGAGTACCTGGTTCCAGGGAAGCAGTACTGTGGAATAAATGGTAGTTGTACTCACAGATGGAAACTGTTAGTGAAGTCTTCCAAGTAGAAAGGGTTGTAGATGCAGGCAGCGACTCAGGGAACATGGGCCCTCAAGGAGCGAGTACCGGTTTCCTGATAGCACCTGAAAGAAGCAGAAGAGGCCCCCGAAGAGCGGGTACCCTGTTAGCAATAAGAGTTCCAGATAACGCTGGAGTGGCAGAGTGGCTTCGGTACGGAGAGCGAATCCCATCCGTAGAGTTCTGGGGTTGCTAACTCGATTAGCTAGCAAAACTTGTAGGCTTAAATATACGGGCAGCGTGATGTCATTTCAGGGGGACGTCCCTGAGGTTCGCGCCAACGAGGAAATAATGATGAGGGCGGCGTGCGCGCACACGCCCTTTGGTACCTTGGAGGAGCATGGCGGGAAGCAGCACCAAAGTCGTTCCGGGGACCCTGGAGAGGTTGACAGACAGACGCCGTGGCAGCCAGTAGTCCGAGGTGAGCGGGAGGAGCCGCAAGAAGAGTGAGGTAGGCGGGGCGAAGCCGTTGTAGACCGAATGTTGCAACAGTTAGCTTTAGGCTAATGTGTCCCATCAGTCTTCCATTTTCTGTTCCTCCTGTGAATACAACCCCAGCAACTTCCTTTTCTTTGTCCCCTTGGAAGTAAAACTTTAAGAATACTATTTCTTAAGGTGACCTTGCCTCTGGGGGTTCTCTTAATAGCACCATTTATGCCTCTGGCATGCTAGTTTCTCCACATCTCTGATATGTTTTTGGCTATGTAAAGTTCTACCTCTGTCATAATAAATAATACCAATACTTTATGTACTGTATATATGAACAAAATAATATTGCCATTTCTGTAAGCTTTCCTTATCCTCCAAAATGTAGAATGTTTTAAATATTCATTATTTTATGTATAGATATGACTCTATGCTATTCAAGAGCTGTGCCCAAAAATTGTTGCCAAAGAATTTGAAAGGAGAAGCACTGTGGCGTCTATGGTCTTGTTCCCTCTTGATGTGCAGTGCATTTCTTATGTCAACAAAGACAATGTGTGAAATGTAAGAAGTATGTGTCCATTTTGTAACTAATGCATAACATTGATATAAAGTTCATTGTAAATCTTACTGTTAATTTTTAAAACAAACCACATTTTTTAAATTTTCCTTATAATGCTTCTATTTGCATCATTATTTGCTGTGGAGTAGAGGCATTAGGGATGTGAATCGTTTTTTGACGATTTAAAATATCGTCCGATATATTTTAAAACGGCCGGCGCCATTTTGCGCAAAATGGCGCCGTACGGAACGGCAACACGATTCGACTGCAGGAGGTCGTTCCGGACCCCCGCTGGACTTTTGGAAAGTCTTGTGGGGGTCAGGAGGCCCCCCCAAGCTGCCCAAAAGTCCCTGGGGGTCCAGCGGGGGTCCGGGAACGATCTCTTACCGCGAATCGTTTTTCCGTATGGAAAATGGCGCCGGCCATACGCCGTATGCGCGGCGCCATTTTCCGTACGGAAAAATGATTCGCGTGCAGGAAGTCATTCCCGGACCCCCGCTGGACTTTTGGCAAGTCTTGTGGGGGTCAGGAGGCCCCCCCAAGCTGGCCAAAAGTCCAGCAGGGGTCCAGCAGGGGTCCGGGAGCGATCTCCTACGCTCCTGATGTCGGGGGACAAAAAAACAAAATGGCGCCGGCGCTACCTTTGACCTGTCATATGACAAGGCAAAGGTAGCGCCGGTGCCATTTCTACAACGCACCGGAGGTCCGAGAGTAAAGGATCACAGCGGGACCCTTCCTCTGGACCCCAGGTAATTTAAGGCATTTGGGGGGGGGTTCGGGAGGGTGGGGGATTTATTTTAAAGGGTCGGGGTGGGTTTTAGGGTTGTTTTAGTGTGCTGGTTTTCCCGCCCTCCCCCTTCCCCTCCCCCCCCCCACTGGACCCCAGGTAATTTAAGGCATTTTGGGGGGGTTCGGGAGGGTGGGGGATTTATTTTAAAGGGTCGGGTGGGTTTTAGGGATGTTTTAGTGTGCCGGTTTTTGATTTACACGATTTACACGATATTTAAAAAACCCAAACTGCGACGATCCGATTCCCTCCCCCTCCCAGCCGAAATCGATCGTTAAGATGATCGATCACATGATTCACATCTCTAAGAGGCATGCATGTTCTTGCCAGCATATTCAAATAAGACAGTATGATGATAGCTTTTTGAAACTTATTTTGGCTTCTTGCCTCTTTTTAAAGGTTGCTGAGCAGAGATGGGATCCAATTGTTGAAGAAGGGGTGCAGCATCTATCAACACAAAATTGCAAACCTACTGAGGAGGGCTTTAAACTTGAATCATTGGGGATGGGTGAACAAAACTCATATAGATATGTTAAATATGGGGAAAAAAGGCAACATTTGGATAGCTATGTGCACTAATGCTCATAATATGGGGAATAACGTCCCTGATCTAGAGGCAATCATGGAAGAAGCTGATTTAGGTTGTAATGGAGACCTGAACACAGAAAACCATAACTGGGATATAGTTCTACCCAACTACAATCTATTCAGTAAGGACCAGATATGAAGGAAAGGAGGAGGCATGGCATTTTACATATAGAGCAGTATTAAAGCAACAGCTTTGCTGGGTTTACGAGGTAAGGAGGAGACACAGTGGGTTAATCTGGAAAGCAGGAATGGAACATCAATTTATATTTGTGTAATGTACAGACCTCTATCACAGACAGAATAGATGGAAAGAGATTTAATGAAGGATATTCACAGGATTACTGTGAAAAGGGAGGTGCTACAGCTAGGAGATTTAATCTGCCAGATATTGATTGGGTCATCCCAACTGCAGTATGTTCTAGAAGCAGGGAGATCCTGGATTCTTTGTAAGGAGAACTGTTTGGTCAACTCATAATGGAATCCACATGGGAGGGGGTGATACTGGACCTGATGTTTACCAATGGGGACAGTAATTCTGATGTTGTAGTGAATGATCATCCTGGAACCAGTGATCACTAGATGGTGTAGTCAATATTAGGACACAAGAGATGAAGGTTCGTTCTAAGGTGAGGGTCCTAGACTTCAGGAAAACTAACTTTCTCAAAATGGGGAAGTGCATCAAGGAGTCATTAGCTGGATAGGAAAGTCTAGGGGAAGTAGAAGGGAAATGGGAAAAACTAAAATGAGATATAAGGGCAACTAATCTTTTTGTTAGGATTGTAAATAAAGGAAAAAGGAGAAAGAGACCATTATGGTTTTCTGAAGAAGTAGCTGAAAAGACAAGGGAGACAAGGTTAGAATTAATTAGCTACAAGAGATCGCAGAAATAGGAAGACAAGTGACAATATCTGGAAAAAGTAAGATAAGCTGGGAAAATAGGAATGAAAACAATCAAATAAAAGAAAAAATAGCAAATATGGTAAAACAGGGGGACAATACATTTTTAGATATGTTAGTGATAGAAGGAAGTCCAAACGTGGTACTGTGAGACTGAAAAGCAAAGGGGAGGATATGTAGCGGCTGATGAGGAAAAAGCAAAATTGTTTAACAAATATTTCTATTCAATGTTCACTGTGGAAGGGTCCAGAGCAGGACCACATAAAAAAAAAACACAAATAAGATTGGAAATGAGGTAAACCTCAATCAATTTTCAAAACAGTATGTTTGTAAGGAGCTAACTAAACTTTAGCTAAGGCAATAGGTACTGATGGAATACATCTTAGGGTGCCAAGGGAGTTTAGAGATGTTCTGGCAGCTCCATTGGCTGACCATTTCAATGTTTCTTTAGAGTCTAGAGTAGTTTCCGAGAACTAGGAAAGGGCAGATGTGGTTTCTATGCATAAAAGTGGAAGTAAGGAGGTTAGTCTAACCTTTGTGGTGAGTTTGGATTTACAATCCAAACAAATAAAAAGACCTCCCAGCCTAATCTCAGCTGCTGGAGGACCTGGTAAGTTTAAACATCTCCAATGATCAACTGTCAGTTTCCATTTCCCATTTTCTAGCCATTAATAGTTATTCTACTAAAAAAAAAAAACCAACACTTCATCTTTCATTGTCTTTATTAGAGATAAAATTCTACATGGCTATGGCATGGTTGCTCTATTCACCCGATCTGAACCTGTACAACCTGTACAGTAAAAACTTTTTTAAATATATCCGAAGCAGAAAGCCTGTGAGGGAGTCAGTTGGACCGTTAGATGATCGAGGGGTTAAAGGGGCACTTAGAGAAGATAAGGCCATCGCGGAAAGATTAAATGATTTCTTTGCTTCGGTGTTTATTGAAGAGGATGTTGGGGAGGTACCCGTAATGGAGAAGGTTTTCATGGGTAATGATTCAGATGGACTGAATCAAATCACGGTGAACCTAGAAGATGTGGTAGGCCTGATTGACAAACTGAAGAGTAGTAAATCACCTGGACCGGATGGTATACACCCTAGAGTTCTGAAGGAACTAAAAAATGAAATTTCAGACCTATTAGTAAAAATGTGTAACTTATCATTAAAATCATCCATTGTACCTGAAGAGTGGAGGATAGCAAATGTAACCCCAATATTTAAAAAGAGCTCCAGGGGCGATCCGGGAAACTACAGACCGGTTAGCCTGACTTCAGTGCCAGGAAAAATAGTGGAAAGTGTTCTAAACATCAAAATCACAGAACATATAGAAAGAGATGGTTTAATGGAACAAAGTCAGCATGGCTTTACCCAGGGCAAGTCTTGCCTCACAAATCTGCTTCACTTTTTTGAAGGAGTCAATAAACATGTGGATAAAGGTGAACCGGTAGATATAGTATACTTGGATTTTCAGAAGGCGTTTGACAAAGTTCCTCATGAGAGGCTTCTAGGAAAAGTAAAAAGTCATGGGATAGGTGGCGATGTCCTTTCGTGGATTGCAAACTGGCTAAAAGACAGGAAACAGAGAGTAGGATTAAATGGGCAATTTTCTCAGTGGAAGGGAGTGGACAGTGGAGTGCCTCAGGGATCTGTATTGGGACCCTTACTGTTCAATATATTTATAAATGATCTAGAAAGAAATACGACGAGTGAGATAATCAAATTTGCAGATGACACAAAATTGTTCAGAGTAGTTAAATCACAAGCAGATTGTGATAAATTGCAGGAAGACCTTGTGAGACTGGAAAATTGGGCATCCAAATGGCAGATGAAATTTAATGTGGATAAGTGCAAGGTGATGCATATAGGGAAAAATAACCCATGCTATAATTACACGATGTTGGGTTCCATATTAGGTGCTACAACCCAAGAAAGAGATCTAGGTGTCATAGTGGATAACACATTGAAATCGTCGGTTCAGTGTGCTGCGGCAGTCAAAAAAGCAAACAGAATGTTGGGAATTATTAGAAAAGGAATGATGAATAAAACGGAAAATGTCATAATGCCTCTGTATCGCTCCATGGTGAGACCGCACCTTGAATACTGTGTACAATTCTGGTCGCCGCATCTCAAAAAAGATATAATTGCGATGGAGAAGGTACAGAGAAGGGCTACCAAAATGATAAGGGGAATGGAACAACTCCCTTATGAGGAAAGACTAAAGAGGTTAGGACTTTTCAGCTTGGAGAAGAGACGACTGAGGGGGGATATGATAGAGGTGTTTAAAATCATGAGAGGTCTAGAACGGGTAGATGTGAATCGGTTATTTACTCTTTCGGATAGTAGAAAGACTAGGGGACACTCCATGAAGTTAGCATGGGGCACATTTAAAACTAATCGGAGAAAGTTCTTTTTTACTCAACGCACAATTAAACTCTGGAATTTGTTGCCAGAGAATGTGGTTCGTGCAGTTAGTATAGCTGTGTTTAAAAAAGGATTGGATAAGTTCTTGGAGGAGAAGTCCATTACCTGCTATTAAGTTCACTTAGAGAATAGCCACTGCCATTAGCAATGGTTACATGGAATAGACTTAGTTTTTGGGTACTTGCCAGGTTCTTATGGCCTGGATTGGCCACTGTTGGAAACAGGATGCTGGGCTTGATGGACCCTTGGTCTGACCCAGTATGGCATTTTCTTATGTTCTTATGTTCTTACAAATCAGCCCGGTGCTAAAATCTTCTAATTCTTCATTAGCAGAACATATAACCAATCAATACATCATTCTTTTGGTTATCATACAGTTGGTCCAATCACTTATTGCCTCATGTATCTAAGTCCAAATATTAAGCAACACTCCTTTTTCATCCATTCTAGGATTCATCAATCATATCATGCTGGGCATCAGTTACAAATACTTTTTTCATTAGAGGCATTGCTAGCCCTATGTTATGGTTAAAGCCTCGCTAAAAATAAACCTTTTTCTAAGATAACAACTTAGAGAACAGAAAACAAATAGCTCTGCAGAATTAAATATAAAATGTAAATGTTCCACTGTTTCTCAATATCGGTCACCTAGAATATAGAGACCTCAGAACCCCCAAAAATATTTTCTACTATAAATTCCACATGAGGAAACTAATGGAATCACTGCTAAAAGAGTGGATAGTGCTATTTTTGGAATCCAATGGATTTATTTATTTTATTTATTTATTAAAGGCTTTTATATACCGACTTTCTTGATACAAATCAAATCAACTCGGTTTACAATGAACTAAGCAGAAAATATAATTAACCAATCAACAAGAGATACAGGAGCATAAAGTTACATTATAACAAGGATGCCTTAACCTGGAGTAAGAAATAAGAGGGGGGGTGAACGAAAACATAAATAAATAAATACTATATACAAAAGAGGGGGCAAGGAGCCAACCTCATTAATAGATACTATGCATGAGAAATATGGAAAAATGTGTTTACATAAGTGGGTGATGGAACAATTCTTGATCAGGCAATGGGGTTTGTAGTGGGGAAGGCTTGGCTGAACAGCTTGGATCTTGATTGCAAGATCCAAGGCAGTATGGTTTTACCAGAGGTAAATCTTGTCAGATGAATCTGATCATTTTCTTTGATTGGGTGACCAGAGACTTGAATCAAGGGTTAGCACTAGATGTAGTGTGCATGGAGGCCTTTGCCTCGGTTCTGCACAGAAGACTTAAAAATAAATTGTGTGCCATTAGTAAGGATCCCAGAGTGACTGACTGGATTAGAAACTCGCTGAGTGGGAGATGACAAAGGGTAGTGGTAAATGGAGTTTTCTCTGAGGAAAATGTTATTACTAGTAGTATGCCTCAGGGATTAGTGCTTAGACTAGTTCTTTTCACATTTTTGTGAGTGACATAACAGAAGGGTAGTCAGGAAAGGTTTGTCTCTTTGCTGATGATACCAAAATCTGTAATAGGGTGGATAGCCAGGAAGGAGTGAAAACATGAGGATGAATCTAGCAAAGCTCAAGGAATGGTCTAAGGTCTGGCAATTAATATTTAATGCTAAGAACTGCAGAATAATGCATTCAGGATACAAAAACCCAAGGGAAAGAGACAGTTTTGGAGGTGAATTTCTTCTGAGCACAAAAGACGATCAGGATCTGGGGGTAATTGTATCTGATGATTTTCAGGTGGCCAAAAAGATGGATAAAGCAATTGTGAAACCCAAAAAGATGCTTGGCTGAATAGGGAGAGGAATGGTCGGTAGAAAAAGGAAGGTGATATTGCCCTTGTATTAGGTCACTGGTGTTACACGTGGCGCCCGCGGCAGCCCCGCGGCGTGGCCCAATCACATCTTCAGACGGACTCCAGCTGCTGGCCACCAGCTCCAACCTCGGGTTCCTTCTGGTGCCTCCGGCCCTGCCATGTTGCCCAGTGATGTCCCTGCTCGTCGGGCCTCTTCGCGGAGAGACGCCGCCACCAGCATTGTGCCCCTTCCTAGGCACGTGCACACATCAGTGATTCTTTTAAAGGGCCCGCAGCGGGAACCTGGCTGCAGACCTGGATGCTGACGTCAGACCCTTCAGCATATAAAAGCTCAGGCCTTTGCAACAGATCTCCTCATACTCCGAGTACTAGTTGCTATTGTTTGGATCATCTCATCGTGTGTTCCTGTCTTCCTGTGGTTCCTGGTTCCTTTTTTCCTAGTTCCTGTTCATCTATGTGTTGGATTGACTCCTTGGACTTGACCTTTGCTACGCTTGACCATTCTTAAACTTCTCTCCAGCCCCGGACCTCCACTACACCTGACTACTCTTCAGCTACTCTCCAGCCCCGGACCTCCGCTACACCTAACTACTCTTCAGCTTCTCTTCAGCCCCAGACCGCCACTATGCCTGACTACTCTTCAGCTTCTCTCCAGCCCTGAACCTCTGCATTGCCGACCACGCCTGCCTTTTCCACACCCTGACCACTGCCTTGCCTGACCATGCCTGCCTTCTGATAGCTGATGAGCGCTATCTCATTTACTCCGCATCGGACGTACATTAAATAGGCGCTAATCCACCTATTGCTTTAGGGGGTGGATTAGTGCCTATTTAACCCGCATCCGAGTTATGTTATAGTTCCGAGTTTCCTCTGCCACGGGCTCCTCTTCTTCCCAGTTTGAATACCCCTGTATCATTGTAACTTTCGCTTTCTCCTTGGTTATGTTAATGTTATTTTCCCCCTGTTCCATGTAAACCGATATGATATGATCTGTATCATGAATGTCGGTATAGAAAAGCACTAAATAAATAAATAAAATAAATCCAACAGTGGGTTAAACAGTGCGCTCTGCTGAGGGCACTATATTGCATTGGCCCCTTTGTACGACTACGCTACAGACTCTCCTTCGTCCAGAGTTCTTCGTTGCTTGCCACAACTACCATTCACAGCCGGCTCCGAATCCAGCCTGTCAGTGACTCCTCTCCTCACCTATCCTCTGGATGTGGACTTTCAAGGCTCAGGCCTTCCTTTCCTTGGGTGCCTTCAGTTCCCTATTGTTCCGTTGGCACCTGAGCTCTGGTAATGAATCCAGTCCAGGATAGAACTATGCCATCTACCGACTGCTGCCTCTGGGCTGTACAGCTACTCACCTCTCACTAACCTTGAGACCCACCTAAGACCTGCCGACTCCGGCACCCAAAGACTCAACTTGAGGGGAATGAGGGCTGGTAGAGGTGAAGCTCCAGTGGCCTCTAGCTTCAGCCCACTCCACCTGCTGATGGTGGGGACCCATAGGTTCTCGCCTACGGGTTGCATCAACCCCACCTCAGCCCAAGGGTCCACCTCCGACACAACACCTGGTGAGATCTCACTTGGAATACTGTATACAATTCTGGAGACTGCACGTTCAAAAGGATATAAACTGTTGGAGATGATCCAGAGGGTGGCTATTAAAGTGGCCAGTGGTCTTTGTTCTGAAGAATATGGGGATAGCTTTAAAGATCTAAGCATGTATACTCTAGAGCAAAGGCGAGATATGATATAAGCATTCAAATATGTCAATGTTTTCCATACACAGCCTTTTTCCATGCACAGCCTTTTTCAATGGAAAGAAAGCTCTGGAATGAGGGATCATGAAATGAGGTTGAAAGGGGGTAGACTCAGGAGTAATCTTAGGAAATATTTGCTTACAGAGAGAGTGGTGGAACAGCCTCCCAGTGGAGGCTGTTCCACCACTGGGTCAGGTCAAGAGTCCATCAGGTCAAGGTCAAGAGTCCATCAAGCCAAGCATCCTGTTTCCAACAGTAGCCAATCCAGGCCATAATAACCTGGCAAGTACCCAAAAACTAAGTCTATTCCATGCTACTGTTGCTAGTAATAGCAGTGGCTATTTTCTAGGGATGTGAATCGTTTTAGGACGATTAAAATTATCGTCCGATAATTTTAATATCGTCTTAAACCGTTATGGAACACAATACAATACAGATTCTAACGATTTATCGTTATAAATCGTTAGAATCGTGAGCCGGCACACTAAAACCCCCTAAAACCCACCCCCGACCCTTTAAATTAAATCCCCCACCCTCCCGAACCCCCCCCCAAATAACTTAAATAACCTGCGGGTCCAGCGGCGGTCCGGAACGGCAGCGGTCCGGAACGGGCTCCTGCTCTGAATCTTGTCGTCTTCAGCCGGCGCCATTTTCCAAAATGGCGCCGAAAAATGGCGGCGGCCATAGACGAAAAAGATTGGACGGCAGGAGGTCCTTCCGGACCCCCGCTGGACTTTTGGCAAGTCTCGTGGGGGTCAGGAGGCCCCCCACAAGCTGGCCAAAAGTTCCTGGAGGTCCAGCGGGGGTCAGGGAGCGATTTCCCGCCGCGAATCATTTTCGTACGGAAAATGGCGCCGGCAGGAGATCGACTGCAGGAGGTCGTTCAGCGAGGGTTCCGGCGCCTCGCTGAACGACCTCCTGCAGTCGATCTCCTGCCGGCGCCATTTTCCGTACGAAAACGATTCGCGGCGGGAAATCGCTCCCTGACCCCCGCTGGACCTCCAGGAACTTTTGGCCAGCTTGTGGGGGGCCTCCTGACCCCCACGAGACTTGCCAAAAGTCCAGCGGGGGTCCGGAAGGACCTCCTGCCGTCCAATCTTTTTCGTCTATGGCCGCCGCCATTTTTCGGCGCCATTTTGGAAAATGGCGCCGGCTGAAGACGACAAGATTCAGAGCAGGAGCCCGTTCCGGACCGCTGCCGTTCCGGACCGCCGCTGGATCCGCAGGTTATTTAAGTTATTTGGGGGGGGGTTCGGGAGGGGGGGGGATTTAATTTAAAGGGTCGGGGGTGGGTTTTAGGGGGTTTTAATGTGCCGGTTTTTTTCGATTTTTCGATTTTTTCACGATTTTTAACGATTTTTCACGATATTTTACCCCCCCCAAATGGCAACAATACGATTCCCTCCCCCTCCCAGCCGAAATCGATCGTTAAGACGATCGAGGACACGATTCACATCCCTACTATTTTCTAAGTCAACTTGATTAATAGCAGTTAATGGACTTCTCCTCCAAGAACTTATCCAATCCTTTTTTAAACACAGCTACACCAACTGCACTAACCACACAAAAAAACCTGACTAGTACCTCTGTTCCGCCTCCCTCCTTATTCCTCCAAACCAGAATTGAACTCATGGTCGCTGAGACTCAGAGGACAGGCCTCTTGCCACCCGAGTCACCATGAGGGAGACAAAAACATTGGAATCGATGAAAGCATGGGGTAAATACAGGGGATCTCTAAGGAAGTGATGAAAATTATAATACTAAATTAATTGGATGGATGGGCAGACTGGATGGGCCATCATATTCCTATGTTTTAACACTGAAATTGTACCTGAAGCATGCATGATAGTTCTCTTCTGCAAAATTCGAGATGACGATGATATGAGGAAAAGGACTGCATATTGGGAAAGGGATAAAAGGGCTCATCTATACTGAAATGAACTTGAAAATAGGAGCTAGTCTTAAATCCAGTGTAAGCAGGATTCATTAACCTTTTGGGAGAAATGTCAGGGCTCTCAGCCATGGTATTCAATGTAGGATACAATTTTTTTTATTTCCTAAAGTTGCAGAATAACTTTTCAGTAATAAACTTTTTATATCTCAAATTGGATAAATTGAATTTCTCAGCTCTCTTCTCAGTAATGGGAAGGGCTATGATTATCTCAAGGTCACTTATCAAGCTAAAATTAATGTAGTTCATTTCTTTTTTACATTTGTCTTAATAGTGAAGTATCAAGTATTGGAGAGGTAGTTATTAAAAACCATTTAGCCAGATGACATAAAGTTTAGGGATGTGCATTCGTTTTCAACTATTGTGACATCTGCAATGAATAGGTCCCTATTCGTTTGATTCGTGGGTCCGCAAAATGAATGGTGATCCCCCACGAATGAAGCATATATTAGTTTCATTTGTTTGGTTCACAGTGCTTTCTTTGCAGCCTTTTGAAATAGGAGAAGGTCATGTGGGAGTATCCATAGCAACAACCAGCCCTTTCCTGTGAGTCATAAGTGACCTCACAGCCCTGTCATAGAGTGGGTCAGACAGGTTGGCAAGGAGACCAGAATGCCAACGTATCAGAGCAAAGCATTTTTCTAATTCAGCCAATCACTGCTCTCAGTGCTCTATGATGCTGTTCCTGCTGTATTTCTACCTTAAGAAGCATACTACACAGTGCACTTTCTTCTTGGCTTCAGTCTGTGAAGGTTGTTGCTGTTTGAGCTCTTTCTGAGTGTCTAAAATCTTTATTCAATTGCTATTGCTACTTTGCTAGTTTACTGCAATTAATTTTCTATTGCTGAAAAAGATATTTGTTCTTTTTTGCTGCTGTGCCTGCCAAGCAGCCAGGCTTTTTTTTACTGCACTTTTTTTTTTTATTGAACTCAGACTGTCTCTCTGTCTCTCTCACTGAGACAAGCTGCCAGCAGTGGCATTTTGCTGCTGATCTTACCCCCCTGGGGTAGGTTGCAGGTAGGGTTTGGGTGGTGTGGGTGGAAGATAGTGTGAGAGTTCCAGTGGCTGTCTGGGAGTTGGTATTTTCAAACAACAAGCAGCATCACTGTAGGAATTGGGCTTGCTAAGGCTGCCAGTCTTTTCTCTGGAGTTTTATTGTTTGTGCACACAGAACAGTCTCAGTTGTAATGTACAGCAAGACACTGCACTGTGTGTCTATGTGTGTAGTTTTCCACCCTCACATATATTGGTACCGAGGTGTTCAGTCACCAATAAAGAAATAATCATTGTAATTGAAATCCCTAGGAGGCAGTGACATTAAATCCATGATGTCAGGGAAAGATAGACGTGGTCGAGTGATTGACTACCTCAGCTCTGCCAGCCTGTCCTGCACCTATCAACCCCACAGTGACCTGACTACTTCCGCTCTACTAGCCTGTCTTGCCCCTATCAATTTTCTGCCACTCTGCCTTCCTGCCATACACCAGATGACTCTACTCCTTGTGGTGTTCTTGCCACTATCATGGTTGCTCAGTATTTTGATGCTAGTCTTTCTTTGCTGCTTGTCCCTTTATCGGTGCCTTGTGGTTTTTTCTGGGGATGTGCAGCAGGAATGGATTCGTCCGATTCAGTATTCATATTCGTTGGGACCCAAATCCATTGCATCCATTTTTGGGGGACTCCGATTCATCCATTAGTTACATATGGTATTTATTTCCCATTAAAGTTGAAAACCCCCCATCCCAACCCTTTAAATTTAATTAACTACAACCCCCCACGCTCCTGACCCCCCCCCCCCCATGACTTGCCAAACGTCCCTGGTGGTCCAGCGGGGGTCCTGGCACAATCTCCTGCACTCGGGCCATCGGCTGCTGGTATTCAAAATGGCACTGATAGTTTTTGCCCTTACTATGTCATGGGGATACCGGTGCCATTGGTCGGCCCCTGTCACATCGTAGGAGCAATGGACTTTTCAGCACCCGCTTTCAGCGCACATAATTGCATCGGCCCCAAAGCGAGGGACAGGGCACGGAGAAGGCAGGTATAGTCAGTCCAAGCAATAGTCACAATATGGAGCAGGCAAACATAGTCAGGCAAGGCAGTGGTCAGGGCACGGAGAAGGCAGGCGTGGTCAGGCAAGGCAATGGTCAGGGCACGGAGAAGGCAGGTGTGGTCCGGCATGGAATAGACACAGATTATCTTTAGTGGCTAGAGGATGGAAATGAAGAAACCTGGTAACCTGTAGTAACTTTGGGTGTAACATTTCTGCAAGAAAATAACCTGCATGGCCTAGCAGCTACAACTTGCAGGGCAGACTGGATAGGCTGGATCTTTCTCTGAAAGCAAAACAGGTGTGCTGCAATGAGACTTACAAAAGGTCCAACAACTTTGAGGTGTAGATGAATACAGTGAACAGGTGAACGTCGCCTTAAGGTATGTAAATAGCAATATTTATTAAACAATTGGTCCCCCAACAAGGAACTGTGTTTCGCATGGGCTGCATTGGGAGGGACAGCTTATATATGAGGGAATGTCCATATAATATTGACCAAGTATTTTGGATACAGAATCTAAAAAGGAAACAAAATATACAGCATTAGGTGTAAAACCATAGGGCCATAAAAAGGGAGGCAAACAGCAAAGGACAGTAAATACATACCTAGATTTGGAAAGCAAATACAATAATGCCATGTGCATCAGTTTATTCCGAAAAGGAAACTATGGAAACTATAAATAAATTAAAGCAATTTTAGTGCAAACAAGAATAAAAATACAAAAATCTTATTACAGATATAAATTAATCAATGAGGAAACAAATGTATATGTACCATATATTTGCTCAAGGAAGTTCATAATGGGAATATGTAATAAGGGCAAAAAAGGGGGAAAGAGCATATATTTTCAAATACTTAACCGTATGTAGAAGTGTGCAGGATCATAACAAGGTAAAGATGAGATTATAAAGCTGTGAGCAACAAACATGTGATGAAGTTAAAAAAAGGAACAAAAATGCATCATGAAGGAAAGGAATATTGTACAGGAAGGCCTGCTACGATTGAATCGTCAAACAAGTGCAGGATGCTTTACAGAAAACATTGAACGCAAGCAGGCAAAGAACCGGTGTAGATGATTAAAAGAAGTTTTGAAATTGTTAAGAAGGAAAGTTGCAAGTGAGGGAGGGAATACAAAGAGTGAATGCACAGGAGAAAAAAGGGGACAAACTTCTTCAAGGAATGTAATGGTTCAAAAACACCAAATAAGAATGGGAAAACTGTGAACACAAAATTGTATAAGGGAAAGGACCAGAGTCAAATCAAACACACATTACAAAGCAGACAAAGATAAAAGGGGATAACTAATAGTCTTCAAAAATATATATATGATACAATAGCAGGGGCGACATAAAAAACGGGGGTGAATGGCAACGAAAATGGCAAATGCCAGGACAAGTTAAAGTTGCTGTGAAAGGGTCGAAAAAAAAAATGCTGGTTGCTTTATAGAAGGAGTTTAAAGATTGCAACAGTGAAGAGGCAGATGTCCGGTAATGTTCCAAAAATATATAGAGTGAGGGGACTTAAAGCTGCTATTGGCTGTTCTACAGGAGGGGTGTAAGAGTTGCGAGGGGAGTGCAGGCATAAGATTTGTGAACTGATGTAAACTTTATGAAACAAATTGAAAATCAAGATGGGTAAAATGCAAGAAGCAAAAAACACTCGAGAAAACAGAAGAGAAACAAACCTTTTGAAAATGTTAGACAGGATACAGGAACCAGTAAGAATAAAGGAGCAAAATGCTGGCTTATAAAGGGGCCGATGCAATACAGTGCACTCAGCCAAGCGCACCCACAGTCGGACGTGGGATAAACGGGCACTGATCCACCCCTAATGCAATAGGGGGATTAGCACCTATTTAACATGCGTCCGAAGCGGAGTGAATGAGATAGCGCTCATCACATGCATTACTCTGCATGCAAAAAGATAAATGTGCATCTCAGATGCACATTTATTACTCAAATATTAACACCTGCCTGAAGCAGGCGTTAATAGCTGAGCGCATTGAAAAGAAGTACAGAAAAGCAGAAAAAACTACTTTTCTGACTTCTTTTTTTAAGTAAAAAAAAAACTAAAATAACTCGGCAGACCACTGAGTTATGAAGACCGATGCCGGTAAACTCGGTATCCGTTTTCATTACTAGCAGATGGCTGGTTATGAAAACCGACGCCGAGTTTCCCGGTGGTCTTTATAACCAGCAGCTGCAGTGTGGTCGCGGTAGCAAGGAGGCGCTAAGGTCGCGCAAGGTCAGCTCCCGCTTTCCGCGAACATTATTGCATTGGCCTTAAAGAGGATAAAAATACAGCATCAAAGGAGGGGAAGCCCTTGGGTAAGGGGGTGTGGCAATGCTGATGACATCACAGTAATTGGAGAGCAAAAGAATCATTATACAATTCTAATTGAATAGAAAACCAAAGGAGGGGAGGAAAAGAGTAAGCACAAAAAAAGAAAAGATATTTAGAAGTAGAAATAAGAAAAAAATAACACTATGCTAGGAATTAAATATGGTGGTAAGAAGGGGAATGGAAGGTGAAGGCAGAATGAGGATTAAAGTATTATTACAAAAAAAATGGAATGAGTGTTATGAGAACAACCGGGTAAAATCTAAAGGGTAAGGGCTGGGGAAATTTGAAAGGTTAAATATAGATGAAAAGAACGGATTAAAAAAAAAAACACTGACCACTCAACTTCCCTATTGGGGCCGATGCAATACAGTGCACCCACACGAGCGCACTGTTTAACCCGCTGTCGGACATGGGTTAAATAGGTGCTAATCTACTCCCTAATGCAATAGGAAGATTAGCGCCTATTTAAGGCGCGTCCGATGGGGAGTGAATGAGTTAGCGCTCATCACATGCAAATGCATGTGAATGAGGCTATTACTCATTCACTCCGCATGCAATAAAATAAACATGCATCTCAGATGCACATTTATCGTGCAGATATTAACGCCCGCCTGGAGCAGGCATTAGTAGCTGAGCGCACGTAGAAAAACTGCTATTCGGTACTTCTTCAATAAAAAAAAATAAAAACCTCTGCAGACAGCCGAGTTATGAAGACTGATGCCGGTAAACTCCGTGTCCATTTTCATTACTGGCATATGACCAGTTATGAAAAACTATGCCAAGTTTACCGTCGTCGGTCTTCATAACCGGCAGTCGCCGCGGGGTCGCGTTAGCAAGGAGGCACTAAGGTCGCGCAAACAACCCTAGCTCCTCCTTGATAGCGTGATCCCCTAATTTGCATATTGCATGGCACCCCCCCTTGCGGGTGCCATGTATGCACTATGAAAGTGGGTGCTGAAAAGTCAGCGCACGCTTTCCGCAAAATTTATTGCATCAGCCCCCAATGCCAGTAGGAATAAGTGAGTTGAACTCAAAGCTCCAATGTTATTTGCCAAAGGCAAATGGTGGAGAAAGGGATTCTAATGCAAAAAGCCGTAAATCAGAGATAGAATGGTTCTTTTATAGTCAATGACTCACAAAGGGGGCTTCAATTTTAGATGTGTGCATGCAGGTACAATGTTCAAAAATTCTGATTTTTACCTTACGAGTGCATTTACCTACATAAATGAAATTGCAAGGACAAAGGATAACATAAATGGTACCCACTGACCGTGTTAATTCCAGAGGTCGTTGTACCATTTATGTAAATGAATCTGTTATTTACACTTTTGGATAATAGAAGGACTAGGTGGTACTCCATGAAGTTAGCAAGAAGCACATTTAAAAGTAAACAGAGAAAATTATTTTTCACTCAATGCACAATTATGCTCTGGAATTTGTTGCCAGAGGATGTGGTTAGTGCAGTTAGTGTAGCTGGGTTTAAAAAAGTTTGGATACATTCTTGGAGGAGAAGTCCATTAACGGCTATTAATCAAGTTTACTTAGGGAATGGCCTCTGCTATTACTGGCATCAGTAGCATGGGATCTTCTTAGTGTTTGGGTAATTGCCAGGTTCTTGTGGCCTGGTTTAGCCACTGTTGGAAACAGGATGCTGGGCTTGTTGGACCCTTGGTCTGATCCAGTGTGGTAATTTCTTATATTCTTACCCTCTGAAAGTCTGGTTTATATCTTATCTCCCTTCATGCTTTTTCTAAGAATTGATTGAATGCACTGATTTGTCCTTCTGTTTTCTCCAGGTTGGAGATTCCAAGGTCTCAGAGCTTAATTCTCTTTTTTTCTTCATGTTTTTATACAGGTCCTGCTCTTTAGGTCTCTATATTTAATGCTTCACTTTTATATAACATATCTTCTTGTTATTCTTATTGAAAAAATGATGTTCACTAAAATGTTTCTTCCTGTCTCACAGTTGCTTCCACATGGATGCTCTACCACTACATCAAACTTACTGTACACAATACAGTTTTACTTCTTTTGTTTCCTTATTCATGTTCTCAATCACTCTGATTTGTTATTTAGTCACTTGTCTAGTATCTCTACATTTTTCTTCTTTTTTCTAGGGTATTTAAATACTAAAGTGTGATAAAGCCATTATCACTCAGTAAAGTGGTTGCATTGCACTGTATACTAAGGACATGGTGTTTATTTGCACACAGTAAAATGGTGAGTACAGTGTATGTTAAAGATTTCCATACAATTACAGAAAATATGTAAATTATTATGCAAATAAATTGTTAGCAAAAAATTATGTATTTCCAGGGTAAGTGCTAAACCACAATATACAATGTGATTAAACAATGCATGATATTTATATCTGAAATGTTTTCACCACTTGGAGGCAGATGAGAATGGCAGATTGTATCGTTTATAAAAGGGCATACTTGACAGGTACATTTATTTGACAAACATGGAGCCTGTAATTGTTCTATGGCTGCAGCAGAAGAGATAAACAAAGACAAGAGAGAGAAACAGAGGAAAGGAAATGACAAACACAGATAGGACAAGAACATCATACCAGACAGAATTCAGAGGAGCTACTTTTATAGAGGATGGGATTCAGACAGAGTAGGTCCAAGATTTCAGGCCTGGGACTTCTCTGCTGGGTCCCCATGAGGGCAAAGTGTGAAAGGTGGTGGGTGCACGAGCTCTTTGTGGTGCAACTTGGCTGAAACAGTTTTGAGTGCAAACCCATGAGGCCTGTGCTGGCAGCTGGCGAATGCCTTCTGTAGTGGGACAATCTGGAGCTTCACCTTTACTAGCCATCTCCCCCACAAGGTAGATCAGCCTAGCAAGACTAGGACAGGTCCCTAAGGTGGTGGAAATGATTAAAGTCCAAAGGCTCACCAGGGTTAAGGCAGGCAGTAGACTAAAGGAGTCAGGGACAGTCCAAGGTTAGGGCAGGAAGCTAGCAAGAGTGATCAGGTCCAAGCAAAGGGGGTCAGATCTAGACAGCAGGCAATCGTGGTCAGGTCCAAGCAAGGGGTTAAGTTCTGAAGAGTCAAGCCAAGGGTGGATGGAGATACTCTGAAGACTCGGGGCAAGATGAGTAGGACAAGTTGAGGCTGGACAAAGTGGGTTAGAGAAGACAAGGCTAGATGAGGTAAGGCTGAAAGGCAAGACTGGATGAGGCAAGGCTGGGAGGCAAGGCTGGAAAGCAAGGCTGGAAGCAGCAAGACTGGATGAGGCAAGGCTAGAAGGCAAGAATCAGGAACCCAGAAAACAAATCAGGAACCAGCACACAGGAGCAACACACACTACATCAGGAATACAAGAACCATTGCTGAGGCGAAAAACTGCTGCGGGACCTTAGCTTATATAGGCCAGGAGGCTGACATCTTGGTTTTGTCCACTTTAGTTCTGAATTCGGGACTAAATTCTTCTTCTTGCACCACTCCACACACTTGTGCAACCCACTTCTTCAGAAGGTTTGTGTGTTAGATTTGCATTTTCTTTTGTTTAACTGGCTAGACTATTTTGTAATCCATAGGCCCTGTTTTCTCCAGTACTTGATAGGGTCCTTACCAATGGGCTAACAACTTGCTTTCTAAAGATGAGGAGGACAAAGACATAGAGGGAAATTTCAATTTTCCCATATTGACTGGGTAAATGTAACATCAGGACTTGCTAGGGGCATAAACTTCCTGGATGTAATAAATGACTGCTTCATGGAGCAATTGGTTCAGGAACCAACAAGAGAGGGAGCTATTTTAGATTTAATTCTTAGTGGAGCGCAGGATTTGGTGAGAGAGGTAACGGTGGTGGGGCCACTTGGCAACAGTGATCATAACATGATCAAATTTAAACTAATAACTGGAAGGGGGACAATAAGTAAATCTGTAGCTCTAACACTAAATTTTCAAAAGGGAAACTTTGTTAAAATGAGGAAAATAGTTAGAAAAAAACTGAAAGGTGCAGCTGCAAAGGTTAAAAGTGTTCAACAGGCTTGGACGTTGTTTAGAAATACAATCCTAGAGGTGCAGTCCATATGTATTCCACGCATTAAGAAAGTTAGAAGGAAGGCAAAACGATTACCATCATGGTTAAAAAGTGAGGTAAAAGAGGCTATTTTAGCCAAAAAAACATCCTTCAAAAACTGGAAGAAGGAATCATCTGAAGAAAATAGGATAAAAAATAAGCATTGTCAAGTTAAGTGTAAAACATTTATAAGACAGGCGAAGAG
Organism: Rhinatrema bivittatum; assembly: GCF_901001135.1. Classification (NCBI taxonomy): domain Eukaryota; kingdom Metazoa; phylum Chordata; class Amphibia; order Gymnophiona; family Rhinatrematidae; genus Rhinatrema; species Rhinatrema bivittatum. The sequence continues at coordinate 605,916,019 of NC_042615.1, forward strand.
AGAATTTGAAATGAAGTTGGCCATAGAGGCAAAAACTCATAATAAAAACTTTTTAAAATATATCCAAAGCAAGAAACCTGTGAGGGAGTCTGTTGGACTATTATTTGACCGAGGGGTTAAAGGGGCTCTTAGGGAAGATAAGGCCATTGCAGAAAGACCAAATGAATTCTTTGCATTCGTGTTTACTAATGAGGATGTTGGGGAGATACCAGTTCCAGAGATGGTTTTCAGGGGTGATGAGTCAGACGAACTGAACGAAATCACTGTGAATCTGGAAGATGTAGTAGGCCAGATTGACAAATTAAAGAGTAGCAAATCACCTGGACCAGATGGTATGCATCCTAGGGTTCTGAAGGAACTCAAAAATGAAATTCCTGATCTATTAGTTAAAATTTTTAACCTATCATTAAAATCGTCCATTGTACCTGAAGACTGGAGGGTGGCCAATGTAACCCCAATATTTAAAAAAGGCTCCAGGGGTGATCTGGGTAATTATAGACCAGTGAGCCTGACTTCAGTGCTGGGAAAAATAGTGTAAACTATTCTCAAGATCAAAATCGTAGAGCATATAGAAAGACATGATTTAATGGAACACAGTCAACATAGATTTACCCAAGGGAAGTCTTGCCTATCAAACCTGCTTCATTTTTTTGAAGGGGTTAATAAACATGTGGATAAAGGAGAACCGGTAGATGTAGTGCATTTGGATTTTCAGAAGGCGTTTGACAAAGTCCCTTATGAGAGGCTTCTAAGAAAACTAAAAAGTCATGGGATAGGAGGCGATGCCCTTTCGTGGATTACAAACTGATTAAAAGAGAGGAAACAGTAGGATTAAATGGTCAATTTTCTCAGTGGAAAAGGGTAAACAGTGGGGTGCCTCAGGGATCTGTACTTGGACCGGTGCTTTTCAATATATATATAAATGATCTGGAAAGGAATACGATGAGTGAGGTTATCAAATTTGTGGATGATACAAAATTATTCAGAGTAGTTAAATCATAAGCAGACTGTGATACATTATATTAGGACCTTGCAAGACTGGAAGACTGGGCATGCAAATGGCAGATGAAATTTAATGTGGACAAGTGCAAGGAGTTGCATATAGGGAAAAATAAGCCTTGATGTAGTTACACGATGTTAGGTTCCATATTAGGAGCTAGCATCCAGGAAAAAGATCTAGGCATCATAGTGGATAATACTTTGAAATTGTCAGCTCAGTGTGCTGTAGCAGTCAAAAAAGCAAACAGCATGTTAGGAATCGTTAGGAAGGGAATGGTTAATAGAACAGAAAATGTCATATTGCCTCTATATCGCTCCATGGTGAGACCGCACTTTGAATACTGTGTACAATTCTGGTCGCCGCATCTCAAAAAAGATATAGTTGTGATGGAGAAGGTACAGAGAAGGGCAACCAAAATGATAAAGGGAATGGAACAGCTCCCCTATGAGGAAAGACTGAAGAGGTTAGGGCTGTTCAGCTTGGAGAAGAGACGGCTGAGGGGGGATATGATAGAGGTCTTTAAGTTCATGAGAGGTCTTGAATGAGTAGATGTGACTCGGTTATTTAAACTTTCGAATAATAGAAGGACTAGGGGGCATGCCATGAAATTAGCAAGCAGCAAATTTAAGACTAATCGGAGAAAATTATTTTTCACTCAACGCACAATAAAGCTCTGGAATTTGTTGCCAGAGGATGTGGTTAGTGCAGTTGGTGTAGCTGGGTTCAAAAAAGGTTTGGATAAGTTCTTGGAGGAGAAGTCCATTAACAGCTATTAATCAAATTTACTTAGGGAATAGCCACTGCTATTAATTGTATCAGTAGCATGGGATCTTCTTTAGTGTTTGGGTAATTGCCAGGTTCTTGTGGCCTGGTTTGGCCTCTGTTGGAAACAGGATGCTGGGCTTGATGGACCCTTGGTCTGACCCAACATGGCAATTTCTTATGTTCTTATGTTCTTAGAATACTCTTTGATAACCTCACTCATCGTATTCCTTTCCAGATCATTTATATATATATATTGAAAAGCACATAAAAACTATGATGTCTTCTCAATACCCAGAATAAATAAAAGAGGTGGGGGATTACTCCTAATAATAGAAAAAAGATTTAAATGTAAACTAATACAGACTACACCACCAAGAAACCATGAAATTGCTCTGTTTGAAATGAACACCATACAAATTTGCCTTGTATACTGCCCTCCTACCCTATTAGAATTAAACATCTCCCTTCTAATTGAATTCCTAACAACACACTTAAACACCTCTAAACCCACAATTGTACTAGGTGACTTCAACCTACACATGGATTCGCACCCCTTATCCAACACCTGTCAAACACTGATAGATTTCATGACAGCACTAGGATTCACCCTAATTACTGACAAGCCCACCCATAAAGCAGGACACTTTCTAGATTTATCATTTATAAAACACAGAGAACTAGAACACATTAAAACAGAATATATACCGATACCGTGGCCAGACCACTTCCTAATAGAATCCGCTATCAAACATACCGAACAACAAGTGACTCAAAAAAGAGAACCCACCTTTTAATATAGACAACCTAAAAGACAAACTAGAAGAATAATTAGCTGAAATAGATTGCACCAACTGCGACTCGGCCACAACAGCATGGATGCAAACAACCAAAAAACTTAGCAGATGAGATAAACCCAATTAAATACATGAGCATCATGGAACCCAAAGAAACAAACCCCTGGCATAACGAAAAGATAAAGGTAGTCAAAAGAAATCTGAGGAAAAAAGAAAAAGAATGGAAAAAAAATAAAACAACTGAAAACCTGACTAAATACAGGAAGCAACTAGCCTACTATAAACAAATAATACTCAATGCAAAGAAACAATATTATAGTATGAAAATAACGAAATTTGCAAACAACCCAAGAGCCTTGTTTACCATAGTAAATAATCTCACAAATGATACATCTGACTCTTCACAAAACCTTCCAGTAAATAGATGTAATGAAATAGCTACATTTTTTAATGACAAAATTACGAACCTAAAAACAAAGATTCCAAAAATAACTAAACAAAACATCAAAATGCAAAAAAGAGATGTTAAACAATGGGAGACATTCAGTGAAATATCCGAAATAGAAGTTGAATCGATGCTAAAAAAAACCGAAACCCTGCCCCACATGCGTATGACACAATACCCACCACAGATATAAAAAAAACTAGCCACCACAATCTCTCCATCTTTAACAAAAATCGTTATTTATTTATTTATTTACTTTATTTATTTAAAGGGTCTGCTATACCGATGTTAGTCGAAACATCACCATGGTTTACATTGAACAATAGCAATGGAAATTACAAATAACAGGGGAAGGATAGGGGGTACAAAGAACCAAAAATGAGAGCAGAGAAGCATAGGAACAATTAACAAGAGAACTATAATGTCATAAGAACAAAATCATAGTCAAATTCAGATCGGTATTCCATCACAATTCAATATTCGTCAAGGATTTTGGGGAAAGGCTTGTTTGAATAGCCAGGTTTTGAGTTGGGCTCTGAATTTGGTGATGCAAGGTTCCAGCCTGAGGTGAGTCGGAAGTGAGTTCCAGTGCACTGGTCCAGCAATGGAGAGCGCCCGATCCCTTGTAGATGTGAGGTGTGCTTTCTTTAGGGATGGCACATGGAGGGACCCTTTGTTTGTGGTCCTTGTCGGTCAATTCGAGCAGGCAAATTGGAGGGGATCTACAAGCCAGTTGGAGTTATGGGAATATAAGGCTTTATGGATAATGGTCAGTGATTTATAAAGGATACGGGAGGGAATAGGGAGCCAATGTAGGTCCTTCAGGATCGGGGAAATGTGATCATATTTGCGAGCGTTGGAGAGGGTTCTGGCTACAGCATTCTGCAGCATTTGGAGGGGCTTTATGGAGGAGTAGGGTAGGCCAAGAAAGAGGGAGTTACAGTAATCCATCTTGGATGCTAGTGTAGCCTGGACGACAGTGCGGAAGTCACTAGCGTGAAGTAGGGGTTTCAGATTTTTTAAGACCTTAAGTTTGAAGAAACCCTCTTTGAGTATGGCACTGATATGCTTTTTGAAGTTCAGTTGTTGGTCGATTAGGAGCCCCAGGTTCCTTGCGCAGGGCTGTGCATGAGGAATCTTGTCAGCAGAGTCAATAGTGAGTGAGGGGTTGGTAGGGAGGTGATGGCATATGAGGAAGAGTTCAGTTTTGGAGGTGTTTAGAGCAAGATGGAGGTTGGTGAGTAAGGAGTTGATGGCGGCGAGATGGTTTCCCCAGGATTCAAGGGCGTCGGATAGGGAGCCTTGAATGGGTATGATGATTTGCACATCATCAGCGTAGAGAAAGAATTTGAGTCCAAGTTCTGATAGGAGTTTGCACAAGGGGGTGGATAAATGTTAAAAAGGGTAGAGGAGAGGGAGGAGCCTTGAGGGACTCCTTGGGCGAGGGTGTAGTGGGAGGACTCAGCATTGCCTATTTTCACAGTGAATCTCCTATTGTCGAGGTAGGATGAGAACCACTTGAGGGCTGTGCCGGAAAGGCCAATGTCGGTAAGGCGGGCAAGGAGATGGGTGTGATTTATGGTATCGAAAGCTGCTGAAATGTCCAGTAGAGCAAGAATGTAGCTGCGACCTTTATCCATTCCCCTGAGTAAGTAGTCGGTCAAGGAAAGTAAGAGGGTCTCAGTGTTGAGATGTTTATGGAAGCCAAATTGGGAGGGGTGGAGAAGGTTGTGAGTTTCAAGGAATTCTGTAAGTTGCGAGTTGACGACCTTCTCCATGACTTTTGAGATGAATGGTAGATTGGAGATAGGGCAAAAGTTGGCAGGGTCCTTGGGGTCTAGTGAGGATTTTTTGAGCAGTGGTTTGACCACGGCATGCTTGAGTGAGTCGGGAACAATGCCTGAGGAGAGGGAGCAATTGATAACATCAGCAATGGGTTTAGAGATGATGTCAGGTATGGTGAGGAGGGCTTTGGTGGGGATAGTATCTGAGGGGTGAGTTGCAGGTTTCATCTTTTTGAGGATAGATGTGATTTCAGTGGATGAAACGAGTTCAAGGTCGTTAAAGGAGGACACGGGTGGGGCAATGCCAGTGGCAGCCGGGAGCGAAGAGGGAGTAGGGGGGAATCGGAGGAGGATGGTTGCGATTTTGTCATGAAAGTAGCATCCCAGTTCTTCACATTTGCTGCTGGCTTCACTGTCAGGAATAGGGGGGGATGTGTGTTTGGTAAGGGCAGAAACATTAATCTATCATTAAATGAAGGAAACATGCCAGATTCACTAAAAGGAGCAATAGTAAAACCAATTTTGAAAAAAAAGAACAGTGATCCACTCACCCTGAGCAATTATAGACCAGTATCAAACTTACCACTAATTGCAAAATTAATAGAAAAAAACTGTACAAAATCAATTAGCAGAGCACTTAGAGGACAATAATATTCTGTACCCATCACAACATGGATTTCGCAAAAACTATAGCACTGAAACACTACTACTTACGCTAACAGACAACATCATGAGAGGTTTCGACAGCGGTAAACATTACATTTTAGTAATGCTGGACCTATCAGCGGCATTCGATACAGTAAATCATGATATCCTATTAAATAGATTAGAAGAAATAGGATTATGCAACACAACGATCAAATGGTTCAAATCATACCTAAATAACAGATATTTCCAAGTGCAAATCAAAAAAGCAATGTCAGAAAGAATAAACCTTCAAACAGGAGTTCCGCAGGGATTAGTCCTATCTGCCACACGATTCAACATATACATGCTGCCGTTATACCATCTGCTAGCTGGTCTGGGCATCTCACACTACATATATGCTGACGATATTCAATTAATACTTCCAATTAATGACTCAACTGAGAAAACATTAACCTTAGCCAACATGTATCTAGATATAATAAAACAGCTCTTAAACCAGATGGAATTAGTTATTAACATAGAGAAAACAGAATTCCTACATCTTGAACGAAAAACATCACAATTATTCAAAACCCAATCACAATCAATAACAACCAAAAATTACAACTAGCAGAGAAAGTATGAAACCTTGGAGTGATTATCGATATGGAACTAAGTATGAAACAACATATATCTCTAAAAGTAAGAGAAGGTTACGCCAAACTTATGACTCTCAGAAGACTTAAACCACTTCTAACACCAAATGACTTCCGGTCAGTACTACAAGCATTAATTTTTTCAAGCACTGATTACTGTAATGCCCTTCTACTAGGATTACCCCACACCACAATAAGACCACTACAGGTATTACAAAACACAGCTGCAAGAATTTTAACCAGTAAAAGTAAAAGAGACCATATCTCCAAAACCCTAATTGAACTACACTGGCTACCCATGAACAAAGAATTCAATACAAGTCTCTATGCACCATACATAAATTAATACAGGACGAAAAGGCAGAATGGCTGAACACAGCCCTTCACGTACACGTTCCTAATAGAAACTTGAGATCAGCAAACAAAGCCCTACTAACTATTCCCTCAGTAAAAACAGCCAGACTAACTCAAGTAAGTGATAGGGCCCTATCCCTGGCAGGACCTATAATATGGAACACAATGCCTTTAGAAATCAGAACACAAAGAGACATCAAAGCATTCAAAAAAAGTTTAAAAACATGGCTATTTAAGCAAGCATACCAAAAAGGGAATGAAGAGTAGAATCCAGGGAATTGTATGATGCAGTCCGAAGAACTCCCACACACACACATCAGCTTACTCGAATTCAGTCCTGTCCTGGAGCTCCTCTCAACCTGCCAGAGGCGCCTGCAATTGTTCCAGCTGAGCTTGAGGGATTTTACACCTACCAAGCCATTCTAGGAGATTCCTTACAAGGAAACAGTATCCTGTGTAAGTTGAGCATTTATGTCTATTGACTTCCAAGCTCCTTCAAGGAACAATCATTGCTGTATGGGAGCCTACGTTAACACGCAGATTATACCTAAAGAACAATTCCCGCCTTGACCATAGAAAAAGGGACTATTCTCACCCATCACTGGTTTTGCAAAATCTGGGGTTGGTAACCCTGGGTTTCATTCCACCTGACAACACCAAGTCCGTATACCATCTATCATCAAGAGGTATGTAAATATGTCTCCAAGATCAGCCTTCCACCTTTTGAGTAACAGTTGTTGGGCTTCCTAGTTCCACCGATAACCTAGTTGATGGAAGAAGCATTTCTCTGTTCCGAAACTTCTTCTGTCATCACCTTATTTACAATGGATTTGCTGGCCATGAAACATGTCTTCCATCTTGTCAACTTCCTTACCACTATAGGCTCTACTGTTAGCCCCCATGGCCATGCTATCCAACTCATGGAAATCTATTCGTTAGTCCTTCTGTGGAGAAGATTTTTAAATCCAAGACTGATTCTGCCACACTACGGTAACCAAAAGGATCTTGCCAGTCTTGATCTGGAGCTCTTTAAACCCAAGAAAAATCCAGCTTCAGCGCATGTCATTGCCTTAATGGGATCAACTTCTACTACTTATCCTAGCGGACAACTGTTTACACTCAAAGCTACCTTTTTGTTGGAATCTCTCTGGTTTCTAAAGACCCACATCTTGCCTTGTGCGTCCTTTAATCAAGATTTGAACTTGACATCTCTTTCTTGAATAAACCATCTCTGCCAGAAAAGTTTTAACTACTATACACTTCCCACTGGTTCAATCCCAAGGCTGTGCTAGTATTGTCTTGCCATCTCTTAGTGTAAGATCAAGCTCCATCCTCTACTGAGTTTTCATCTAGTAGTCACTCTGTTGGACATGAACCTACCCTCCAGAACCTGCCGTTTGTAACCTCGTGCCCAGTTGGCTTCCGATTCCACTTCTTGCACCGGCTGCTGCCAAGTGACCTAATAGTATCTCTTCAAGTTCGGCCTGTTACCTTCAGTGTTATCCTCTTAGTTGATCCTGTTTCCAGATATTTGGCCTATTCAAGAACCACCTCTCTAGTTATGCCAGCCAGCTACTCCTCTATTCTGGTGCAACATTCCCAGCTATTAGATCAAACAGTAACATTGTGAGTACCATCGTCACTTCTATTGGAGCGCTTAACCTTACTGTGCTCCACACCTCCACTTAAATAAGTACTTTGGAATTGAATTCTTCTCTAAGATATTGCTTCTGATTTACATTCCTTCAGTCAATTCCACCTAGCAGTCCAGTTTACACATGATAACAACTCCAGCTAAGATCAAGCAATGGAGCTTCACCTGTCTAACTAGGATCAACATTAATATGCCATCTTCCAGCTACAATCAAGTAAAAGCTTAATAAAATGATTTTTCAAGTTGCTACTCCTCCTTCAGTGCCTTCTGCAGCTGGGTCACTTCTGTCAAGTCTGATTATAATTGTCTTCATCATGTTTCCAGTGTATTTCATCACCTCATCGCTTCAGGCCCATCCAAGCAACTTGAGAGATCATGTTTGGACCCTCAAGTTCCCTAGCTGGTCTAAAAGATATGCCTTCTTGTCTTCAGCTGAAGAGAAGAGAGTGAAGAGGGGACCTTTGAGGGGGGGTGCTCTTAAGGTTGTCGCTCGCAGGGCCCAACCTGTGAACAGCCCCTCTCATCTCTGTACTGCTGCCATGCCAGTCGGAGAAGTCCCCGACCACCTGTTCTCCTCTTCCGTGGCTGCCACCATCCACAGCAGGAAGAGTCACTGCCCTTTCTTCTTCTTCGTAGCATTGAGCCGCTGTTGGGACGCTCCTCTGTGCGGCCCTGGTGCCACCATCACTGCACTCCACTTCATGGCAGGAATGCCGCCACTGCTGCTACTTCACTCTGCCTGCCCCGAGCTCTGCATATAGGTGCACCTCTGCTCTTCCTTCTCTTCTCTGGACAATGCCCACCATGATCTCGTGTCTAGATGGCTCTTTGTTTAATGTTAGATTTCCTGGTCTTCTTTGTCTGATGTTCCTGGTCTTGTTCCTTGTCTGAGCTCCTTCGTTGCCTGTTCCATGCCCTGATGTTCCTGATGTTCCATGTTCCAGCGTTCCATGTTCCTGATGATCCATGTTCCTGATCCTGATGTCCTCATCTCTGGCTCTTTGTCCTGCTTCTAGGTTTCCTGCTTGACCACCTTACCTGGCGTGCCACCATTGGGGTCCATGACCAGCCCTTGGGGGGCTGTGTAGGGCGCTATGTGGCACAAGGCTTGTCTTCACATCTGCAGCGCAAGTCTCCGGAAGGCCCTTGTTTTTAATGCCGAGGTCTGTTCCTGAATCCTTGTTCCGAGTCTTGAATCCTGAGTCTTGAATCCTGTTCCTGGTATTCGGAGTACCTTGTGCCTGCTTCCGTCCATGCCCAAGACTCAAGCCAGAACCTGCTCCGCTTCAGCATGATCCACGACCAGCCACAGGTGGCTGTGTAGGGCATGCCTCGGTGCAGGCCTGTCCTGAATCTTCGACATGTTTCCAGTTCCAAGTCTTCATTTCTTCGCCTGGAGTCTGCTTCACTTTCAGCGTGGTCTGTGACCAGCCATGGGTGGCTGTGTAGGGTGCGCTATGGTGCAGTACTCACCCTGTACTAGTGCCTGAACCCTGAATCCTCGCCTGTGTCTCCCAAGTATCCTGAGTCCTTGTCCGAGTCTTCCAGGTATTCTGAAACCTCATCTTAGTCTTCCAAGTTCCTCGAGTCTTCGTCTGAGTTTCCTAGTTCCTGAGTTACATGTCTTGTCTTGTTCCTGCCCTCAGCCTCTGTCTGGCCTCACGCACTCGTTGTTCCCAAGTGGCGGGTCCGGAAGGGATACCAAGTGGTTGGAGGGCTACTCTTGAGACCAGCATTGTGTTGCTGGGTCTTGCCTGTGCGGGCAGATCCAGAGAAGGTCTGAGCCTTTCTTGTTCTAGTTTCTTGACATTCCATGTCTCGATCCTTGTCCAGCTTTGTTCTAGCTCTTGCCCGTGCTTGTACACTCTCAACTCCCATGGCGTATGTCTTGGGGCTCCTCCCTGAGCTGTGCCATGGTACAAGAGCTCACATCCCCCTAGAGCAAGCGACTGTACCTCCACGCTCACAACAGGATGTGAAGGTGGTCACAACAATAATCAGGATTTATGAACACTAAGCAGAATTTATTTTGTGAAAAATAAAACAGGAACTTTGAAAATAGTATTTATAGAAAAGGGTGAATTTTACTCTAAAAAACTGGCCTATATGAAGTGCCAGACAAGCAGGGACATCGTAGCCCATTTTTTAATTTGATGTTTGGTGAAACCTCATTGAAATAATTTCAAAGATTTTTTTTTTTTTTTTGCAAGCATTGATTCTATTCTTGAAAACTTTGCCTACTACGGTCCAGATTTTTCTAGGCAGGCCTAGCTAAAGCAGTGCTGCTCAGAGATTCAAACAGCTTGGAATTCTCAGATGGGAAGCTGTAACTATATGTTGAAGGTGAGGGAGGCGTGCCACGAAAAGAACAGTTATATCAAGTCAAGATACATGTCCAAGGGCTTCCATATTTGGGACCAAATAGCTAGGCAATGATGTTTAATCTCTATGGCTTTTTCATCTTTATAATACATACAAATAGAATTCTACCAGAAATGCTCAGTAAGCATATCACTGTGCTTCCAAAAGGATAGACACTACAAAACCCAAAACTGATGAATTGTATGGTATATATGATAATCAAAATGAAAAAAAGCCACACAACTTCGGAAACTTTTCTTGGATAGTATATAAAAAAGTGGGAAGACTTCATATTCAAACAATAATTGTTGCTTTTTGTGTCATTTCTTAACCAAGAACAGCATTCACTTATTAAGGTGAAATCATACGTTCATATGTCACTATAGTGATTGTGCACCCTTTAAATATAATGATTGGACTGCACACTTTTTTTCCCACAAAGGCACGCTTATTTATATGCCACAATGCCACAACTTAATGCACTCCTAAAATAAAGCAGAGAAGCACTCTTATTTTATAACGCCGTGATGCTTAATCCACTCTGGAATGGAACAACAGACCTCATGCATATTAAGCGGTTGGTTTCATAACACACGGCCCAACATGGCTCGTGTTTCGAAAACCTTCCTCAGGGACTCAG